>NC_086452.1:137503307-137570081 GCF_028390025.1 Pseudophryne corroboree
TTTATTCTAGGTCAGTGTACTATTGGCCGAATTCCGCATGTATCACTAATTAGAGAAATTGCAAATGGAGTGATTATCGAACGACTGCGCATGCGTAGCGTCGACATTGTGCATACATGAGGGGTAAAAGCAACAGAAAATGCGTACAGATTGTAAACGTAATGCAGCCGATGTTTGACAGGAAGCCGGCGTTTCTGCATGGAAACCTGCCGTTTTCTGGATGTGTAAGAAAAAAACGCAGGCATGCCCAGGTATTTTTGGGGAGGGTCTGTGACATCAGCGCAGACCACTTCCAACCTATCTAATAGGCCGTACACACTGGCCGATATTCCTCAAAAATATGAACGATCTTGTTCATTATTGAACGAGATAACGTTCATATCTTTGAGTGTGGAGTCACCAGCGATGAACGATGCGCGGCCCCGCGCTCGTTCATCACTGGTGCCCCATCGGCTGTGCATGCAGGCCAATATGGACGATCTTGTCCATAGTTGCCTGCACTTCAATGGAGCTGGGTGACGGGGGGAGTGAAGAAACTTCACTCCCCCCCCGTCACTGCCCCCCCCCCCCCCCCCCCCCCCCCGGGTCGGCTGTCTCTACCATCGGGCAGCTTGGCGGCGGATCTTTATATGTGTAGGGCCCATTAGTCACAGATTAGTGGCAGCCACATACCTACTCTTACGGCAAAAACTATTTGACGTTCTAAATTAGGCCCTATGTTCTTAAATGTATTTATCTTGTTAAATATTATTTTACAGATGCACAGGATTCCAACCAGAGCAATACGCTTCTAAAGAAGAAAACTGATTTTGAATCTTTGCTTCTGAATATTAATGATTATATGAAATTCTCTTTCTCATTGGATCGTCCATGTTTTTGAGAAGTTGTGATTGCTGCTTTATTTAATCAATAAATATACTGAGCATTAATCAAATGTGTCTTGTCATTAGTTAATATAACATGTAGATGTGATTGTTTTATATAATGTCTGATACACTGATCAGCACACGTAACATAGTGGATAACCTACTGCCTCACAGCCCTGAGGTAATGGTTTTGATTATCACCAAGACCTTATCTGTGTGGAGTGTGTACATTCTCCTCGTCTTTGCATGGGTATCCTACACCCAGCTGGAGATGCTGTTCAACATCCAGGGACGACACCCACGCCAGGCTGATGGAAGAGCTGCTGCCGGCAACGAAGCCTGGAGAGTAGAATCATACTGGATGCCTGTGTCTGTGTCTATCCAGTCCCTCCGGCGGCAGTGCGGGTAGCAGACATGGTGTGCGCACGGGGGGGGAAGGGGGGGTGCCTGGTGTGCACAGGCACTCCCCCTCACCTATGCCGGCAATGACTACAGATCCAGCCAATTAATGTACCCCCCGCACCGCCCGGTCAGGAATGGATTACTGACTGGGTCAAATGTGGGTACCGTTCAACCTCCTGGCTCTGCCTCCCAGGGTCTTCTAAGCCAATTGCCCACCCGGTCGTCCCTTCCCATGTATGTGCGCAATCAGAGCCAGCCACAGGCATAGGCAAACTAGGCAAATGTCTAGGGCATTTGGAATGCCTAGGGGCACAAGCAGGTTCTGCTGATTGGAATGAATATGCAGCATGCCTATATTCTGTGTGTGACTGCAGCTCTATCTGCATACGAAATGCATTACTAATGTGCGGCATTATGTGTATAAGGTGTACTACAGTACTTTGTGTCATAACGTATAGAAAGGGCACTACTGTGTGGTCTAATGTGAATAAAGAGCAAAATGGTGTGGTGTAATGTGAATAAGGGGCACTACTGTGAGGAGTAACGAGGTACTACTGTGTGATGTAACGTGAATAAGAGACACTATTGCATGATATAATGTGAATAAAGTTGCAGTACTGGGTGGTGTAATTTCAACTGGGTGTATTATTGTGTGGCCATGCCCCTTCCCAGCAAGAAGATGCCATGTTTTGGGCTTCACACCTAATGTGCATACTGTTCCTATTTAAAATACAGGGGTTAGGAGCAGTAGGGGGCACCAGCCAAAATCTTGCCTAGGGCATCATATTGGTCAGGGCCGGCTCTGCGCGCAATGTGACGCCCCCACGCTCAGTCTCCCCTTTTGTGCCAGGCCATTGATAAGGAGGAACATTACAGCGCGTTCCTCTCAGGAGAAAGATACTTCACAGGCGGCAGCATTGACACAGGCAACAGCTGTCAGCCTGCTGCATGTCACAACAGTGTGTCTTGTGTCAGTGAGTAATACCACTTTTACACTCGCAGGAAAGTTCATTCCCGGGAATGTGTCCCGGTATATTTGCCGGGACACATTCCCGGGAATGACCCTTTCACATTAGCGGGCTGACCCGGCATATTGCCGGGTCAGTGACGTCACCGCCGAGTCTCCCAGAGGCGGTGCTTGGAGATAATCTTCTCCAAGCACCGCCTCCTCCTATGAAGAGAACGGGTGCCGGGTCGCCTTGACCCGGTATACCCGTTTACACTGGCAGCTTCCCGGGACGGTCCCGGGTTCAACCCTGCTTTTGACCTGGGATGAAATCCCGGGATGCTCGTCCCGGGAAATTGTCCCTGTACCCATTTACACTGAGAAGAATCCCGGGATGATGCGCGTTCACGTGCAATATCCCGGGATTTTTCTGCGAGTGTAAAAGGGGTATAAGTGACTGCAGTCTGCAGGGGAAACAAAGTGGAGAGGGGTTCAGGCAGGGGCAATATATATATAATTATTCAACACATTTTGGGGGCAATATGACTATAAAGAATACATATATTCCCATATATTAAACAGATGCACTCACATCCATAAAGTATTCAAAGTATCCCCTGACCCTGCTTCTATTTACTGTACTCTGGATACCTAGCTAGTCACTACCAACATTGGACAAGCTGGCTGCTGACTAGCTAGGTATCCAGAGTACAGTAAATAGAAGCAGGGTCAGGGGATACTTTGAATACTTTATGGATGTGAGTGCTGAACCCACACCTAATGCTTTCTGGGCATTCAATTACTACTGTCTTTGCCACAATTGATGTCATCATGGAATTGTTAAAGGACAGCCAGAACCTGTTGTCCACTTAGACAGCAGATCCAGGGAGATTCCGACAGAGACGTGGACTAAAAGACCAGGGGATCGATAGGCATTGTGTCAAGCTGTAATCCGGTACGCAATACTATTCTTGCGTGTGACAAAAACTGTTTTAAAGGATACTACACTATAGGAGCTCTGTTGTTTCTTCCTCTATTTTCAGATGATAGATAGATATATATATATATATATATATACACTGCTCAAAAAACTAAAGGGAACACTAAAATAACACATCCTAGATCTGAATAACTTAAATATTCTTATTAAATACTTTGTTCTTTACATAGTTGAATGTGCTGACAACAAAATCACACAAAATTATCAATGGAAATCAAATTTATTAACCCATGGAGGTCTGGATTTGGAGTCACACTCAAAATTAAAGTGGAAAAACACACTACAGGTAGAGATGTGCACTTGAAATTTTTCGTGTTTTGGGTTCGGTTCCGCGGCCGTGTTTTGGGTTCGACCGCGTTTTGGCAAAACCTCACCGAATTTTTTTTGTCGGATTCGGGTGTGTTTTGGATTCGGGTGTTTTTAAAAAAAAAAAAAAAAAAACAGCTTAAATCATAGAATTTGGGGGTCATTTTGATCCCAAAGTATTATTAACCTCAAAAACCATAATTTCCACTCATTTTCAGTCTATTCTGAACACCTCACACCTCACAATATTATTTTTAGTCCTAAAATTTGCACCGAGGTCGCTGGATGACTAAGCTAAGTGACCCTAGTGGCCGACACAAACACCTGGCCCATCTAGGAGTGGCACTGCAGTGTCACGCAGGATGGCCCTTCCAAAAAAAACACTCCCCAAACAGCACATGACGCAAAGAAAAAAAGAGGCGCAATGAGGTAGCTGTGTGAGTAAGGTAAGCGACCCTAGTGGCCGACACAAACACCTGGCCCATCTAGGAGTGGCACTGCAGTGTCACGCAGGATGGCCCTTCCAAAAAAAACACTCCCCAAACAGCACATGACGCAAAGAAAAAAAGAGGCGCAATGAGGTAGCTGTGTGAGTAAGGTAAGCGACCCTAGTGGCCGACACAAACACCTGGCCCATCTAGGAGTGGCACTGCAGTGTCACGCAGGATGGCCCTTCCAAAAAACACTCCCCAAACAGCACATGACGCAAAGAAAAAAAGAGGCGCAATGAGGTAGCTGTGTGAGTAAGGTAAGCGACCCTAGTGGCCGACACAAACACCTGGCCCATCTAGGAGTGGCACTGCAGTGTCACGCAGGATCGCCCTTCCAAAAAACACTCCCCAAACAGCACATGACGCAAAGAAAAATTAAAGAAAAAAGAGGTGCAAGATGGAATTGTCCTTGGGCCCTCCCACCCACCCTTATGTTGTATAAACAGGACATGCACACTTTAACTAACCCATCATTTCAGTGACAGGGTCTGCCACACGACTGTGACTGAAATGACGGGTTGGTTTGGACCCCCACCAAAAAAGAAGCAATTAATCTCTCCTTGCACAAACTGGCTCTACAGAGGCAAGATGTCCACCTCCTCCTCATCGTCCGATTCCTCACCCCTTTCACTGTGTACATCCCCCTCCTCACAGATTATCAATTCGTCCCCACTGGAATCCACCATCTCAGCTCCCTGTGTACTTTGTGGAGGCAATTGCTGCTGGTCAATGTCTCCACGGAGGAATTGATTATAATTAATTTTAATGAACATCATCTTCTCCACATTTTCTGGTAGTAACCTTGTACGCCGATTGCTGACAAGGTGAGCGGCGGCACTAAACACTCTTTCGGAGTACACACTTGTGGGAGGGCAACTTAGGTAGAATAAAGCCAGTTTGTGCAAGGGCCTCCAAATTGCCTCTTTTTCCTGCCAGTATAAGTACGGACTGTCTGACGTGCCTACTTGGATGCGGTCACTCATATAATCCTCCACCATTCTTTCAATGGGGAGAGAATCATATGCAGTGCCAGTAGACGACATGTCCGTAATCGTTGGCAGGTCCTTCAGTCCGGACCAGATGTCAGCATCAGCAGTCGCTCCAGACTGCCCTGCATCACCGCCAGCGGGTGGGCTCGGAATTCTGAGCCTTTTCCTCGCACCCCCAGTTGCGGGAGAATGTGAAGGAGGAGATGTTGACAGGTCGCGTTCCGCTTGACTTGACAATTTTCTCACCAGCAGGTCTTTGAACCCCAGCAGACTTGTGTCTGCCGGAAAGAGAGATCCAAGGTAGGTTTTAAATCTAGGATCGAGCACGGTGGCCAAAATGTAGTGATCTGATTTCAACAGATTGACCACCCGTGAATCCTTGTTAAGCGAATTAAGGGCTCCATCCACAAGTCCCACATGCCTAGCGGAATCGCTCCGTGTTAGCTCCTCCTTCAATGTCTCCAGCTTCTTCTGCAAAAGCCTGATGAGGGGAATGACCTGACTCAGGCTGGCAGTGTCTGAACTGACTTCACGTGTGGCAAGTTCAAAGGGCAGCAGAACCTTGCACAACGTTGAAATCATTCTCCACTGCGCTTGAGACAGGTGCATTCCACCTCCTATATCGTGCTCAATTGTATAGGCTTGAATGGCCTTTTGCTGCTCCTCCAACCTCTGAAGCATATATAGGGTTGAATTCCACCTCGTTACCACTTCTTGCTTCAGATGATGGCAGGGCAGGTTCAGGCGTTTTTGGTGGTGCTCCAGTCTTCTGTACGTGGTGCCTGTACGCCGAAAGTGTCCCGCAATTCTTCTGGCCACCGACAGCATCTCTTGCACGCCCCTCTCGTTTTTTTAAAAATTCTGCACCACCAAATTCAAGGTATGTGCAAAACATGGGACGTGCTGGAATTTGCCCATATTTAATGCACACACAATATTGCTGGCGTTGTCCGATGCCACAAATCCACAGGAGAGTCCAATTGGGGTAAGCCATTCCGCAATGATGTTCCTCAGTTGCCGTAAGAGGTTTTCAGCTGTGTGCGTATTCTGGAAACCGGTGATACAAAGCGTAGCCTGCCTAGGAAAGAGTTGGCGTTTGCGAGATGCTGCTACTGGTGCCGCCGCTGCTGTTCTTGCGGCGGGAGTCCATACATCTACCCAGTGGGCTGTCACAGTCATATAGTCCTGACCCTGCCCTGCTCCACTTGTCCACATGTCCGTGGTTAAGTGGACATTGGGTACAACTGCATTTTTTAGGACACTGGTGAGTCTTTTTCTGACGTCCGTGTACATTCTCGGTATCGCCTGCCTAGAGAAGTGGAACCTAGATGGTATTTGGTAACGGGGGCACACTACCTCAAGAAATTGTCTAGTTCCCTGTGAACTAACGGCGGATACCGGACGCACGTCTAACACCAACATAGTTGTCAAGGCCTCAGTTATCCGCTTTGCAACAGGATGACTGCTGTGATATTTCATCTTCCTCGCAAAGGACTGTTGGACAGTCAATTGCTTACTGGAAGTAGTACAAGTGGTCTTCCGACTTCCCCTCTGGGATGACCATCGACTCCCAGCAGCAACAACAGCAGCGCCAGCAGCAGTAGGCGATACACGCAAAGATGCATCGGAGGAATCCCAGGCAGGAGAGGACTCGTCAGAATTGCCAGTGACATGGCCTGCAGGACTATTGGCATTCCTGGGGAAGGAGGAAATTGACACTGAGGGAGTTGGTGGGGTGGTTTGCGTGAGCTTGGTTACAAGAGGAAGGGATTTACTGGTCAGTGGACTGCTTCCGCTGTCGCCCAAAGTTTTTGAACTTGTCACTGACTTATTATGAATGCGCTGCAGGTGACGTATAAGGGAGGATGTTCCGAGGTGGTTAACGTCCTTACCCCTACTTATTACAGCTTGACAAAGGCAACACACGGCTTGACAAATGTTGTCCGCATTTCTGTTGAAATACTTCCACACCGAAGAGCTGATTTTTTTGGTATTTTCACCAGGCATGTCAATGGCCATATTCCTCCCACGGACAACAGGTGTCTCCCCGGGTGCCTGACTTAAACAAACCACCTCACCATCAGAATCCTCCTTGTCAATTTCCTCCCCAGCGCCAGCAACACCCATATCCTCCTCGTCCTGGTGTACTTCAACACTGACATCTTCAATCTGACTATCAGGAACTGGACTGCGGGTGCTCCTTCCAGCACTTGCAGGGGGCGTGCAAATGGTGGAAGGCGCATGCTCTTCACGTCCAGTGTTGGGAAGGTCAGGCATCGCAACCGACACAATTGGACTCTCCTTGTGGATTTGGGATTTCGAAGAACGCACAGTTCTTTGCTGTGCTTTTGCCAGCTTGAGTCTTTTCATTTTTCTAGCGAGAGGCTGAGTGCTTCCATCCTCATGTGAAGCTGAACCACTAGCCATGAACATAGGCCAGGGCCTCAGCCGTTCCTTGCCACTCCGTGTGGTAAATGGCATATTGGCAAGTTTACGCTTCTCCTCCGACAATTTTATTTTAGATTTTTGAGTCCTTTTTTTACTGATATTTGGTGTTTTGGATTTTACATGCTCTGTACTATGACATTGGGCATCGGCCTTGGCAGACGACGTTGCTGGCATTTCATCGTCTCGGCCATGACTAGTGGCAGCAGCTTCAGCACGAGGTGGAAGTGGATCTTGATCTTTCCCTATTTTTGGAACCTCAACATTTTTGTTCTCCATAGTTTAATAGGCACAACTAAAAGGCACCTCAGGTAAACAATGGAGATGGATGGATACTAGTATACTTATGGATGACGAGCGACTGCCGACACAGAGGTAGCTACAGCCGTGGACTACCGTACTGTGTCTGCTGCTAATATAGACTGGATGATAATGAGAGAAAATTAAAATATATATATATATCACACTAGTACTGCAGCCGGACAGGTATATATTATGTAATGACGGACCTGCTGGACACTGTCTGTCAGCACTGCAGACTCCTAAAGTAAGCTACTAGTATCAAGAAGATAGAAAAAAAAACCACGGGTAGGTGGTATACAATTATGGATGGACCAGCGACTGCCGACACAGAGGTAGCTACAGCCGTGGACTACCGTACTGTGTCTGCTGCTAATATAGACTGGATGATAATGAGATAAAATTAAAATATATATATATATATCACACTAGTACTGCAGCCGGACAGGTATATATTATGTAATGACGGACCTGCTGGACACTGTCTGTCAGCACTGCAGACTCCTAAAGTAAGCTACTAGTATCAAGAAGATAGAAAAAAAAACCACGGGTAGGTGGTATACAATTATGGATGGACCAGCGACTGCCGACACAGAGGTAGCTACAGCCGTGGACTACCGTACTGTGTCTGCTGCTAATATAGACTGGATGATAATGAGATAAAATTAAAATATATATATATATATATATATATATATCACACTAGTACTGCAGCCGGACAGGTATATATTATGTAATGACGGACCTGCTGGACACTGTCTGAAGAATGCGTTTATAAAAACACCACACGACGAGTGTTTAACTTTTTCAGGCAGACAATCACAATATACTGGTGGTCAGCAGACAATCACAATACTGGTGGTCAGTGGTCACTGGTCAGTCACACTGGCAGTGGCACTCTGGCAGCAAAAGTGTGCACTGTACTTAAATGTACTCCTGCTATAACTGCTCCCCAGTCTCCCCCACAATTAAGCTGTGTGAGCAGTGAGCACTGAGCACTCAGCAGTCAGATAATGATATACAGTATATGATGCAGCACACTGGGCTGAGCACAGATATGGTATGTGTGACTGTGTCACACTGTGTATCGTTTTTTTTTCAGGCAGAGAACGGATTAATTAAACTGGTGGCACTGGTCACTGGTCACACTATCAGCAGCAAGTAGTACTCCTCCTATATGCTCCCCAAAATTTGTGTCTCTCTCTAGTACTCTAGTCACTCTAAACGGAGAGGACGCCAGCCACGTCCTCTCCCTATCAATCTCAATGCACGTGTGAAAATGGCGGCGACGCGCGGCTCCTTATAAGGAATCCGAGTCTCGCGATAGAATCCGAGCCTCGCGAGAATCCGACAGCGGGATGATGACGTTCGGGCGTGCTCGGGTTAACCGAGCAAGGCGGGAAGATCCGAGTCGCTCGGACCCGTGTAAAAAAACCTGAAGTTCGGGCGGGTTCGGATTCCGAGGAACCGAACCCGTTCATCTCTAACTACAGGCTGATCCAACTTTGATGTAATAACCTGAAAACAAGTCAAAATGAGGCTCAGTAGTGTGTGTGGCCTCCACGTGCCTGTATGACCTCCCTACAATGCCTGGGCATGCTCCTGATGAGGTGGCGGATGGTCTCCTGAGGGATCTCCTCCCAGACCTGGACTAAAGCATCCGCCAACTCCTGAACAGTCTGTGGTGCAACGTGGCGTTGGTGGATGAAGCGAGACATGATGTCCCAGATGTGCTTAATTGGATTCTGGTCTGGGGAACGGGCGGGCCAGTCCATAGCATCAATGCCTTCATCTTGCAGGAACTGCTGACACACTCCAGCCACATGAGGTCTAGCATTGCCTTGCATTAGGAGGAACCCAGGGCCAACCGCACCAGCATATGGTCTCACAAGGGGTCTGAGGATCTCATCTCGGTACCTAATGGCAGTCAGGCTACCTCTGGCGAGCACATAGAGGGCTGTGCGGCCCCCCCAAAGAAATGCCACCCCACACCATTACTGACCCACTGCCAAACCGGTCATGCTGGAGGATGTTGCAGGCAGCAGAACGTTCTCCTTGGCGTCTCCAGACTCTGTCACGTCTGTCACATGTGCTCAGTGAGAACCTGCTTTCATCTGTGAAGAGCACAGGGCGCCAGTGGCGAATTTGCCAATGTTGGTGTTCTCTGGCAAATGCCAAACGTCCTCCTGTTCCTCCTTGCACAAAGGCGGAGGTAGCAGTCCTGCTGCTGGGTTGTTGCCCTCCTACGGCCTCCTCCACATCTCCTGATGTACTGGCCTGTCTCCTGGTAGCGCCTCCATGCTCTGGACACTACGCTGACATACACAGCAAACCTTCTTGCCACAGCTCGCATTGATGTGCCATCCTGGATGAGCTGCACAACCTGAGCCACTTGTGTGGGTTGTAGACTCCGTATCATGCTACCACTAGAGTGAAAGCACCGCCAGCTTTCAAAAGTGACCAAAACATCAGCCAGAAAGCATAGGAGCTGAGAAGTGGTCTGTGGTCACCACCTGCAGAACAACTCCTTTATTGGGGGTGTCTTGCTAATTGCCTATAATTTCCACCTGTTGTCTATTCCATTTGCACAACAGCATGTGAAATTGATTATCAATCAGTGTTGCTTCCTAAGTGGACAGTTTAATTTCACAGAAGTGTGATTGACTTGGAGTTACATTGTGTTGTTTAAGTGTTCCCTTCACACCCTCGCAAGGAGCTACGCCCCCTTAACCCCTGCAGGCCTTTCTGGCATTCAATATTTGTATTATATGGAGTATTACTATTGCACGACAAGAGCATGTGATGGTGAAGCCCTTTGCGACTAGGAGGGGGCGGGGGAGTGGGGGCCATGGATGGGGGAGGGGGTCTGGAGGTGCTGCGGTTGGGGGAGGGGCAGGTGGGGGGCTGTCGTAGATGGGAGAGGGGTTACAAAGGTGCTGCGGGTGGGGAAGGGGCGCGTGCAGGGGTGCCACGGGTCGGGGAGGTGCGGGTGCGGTGGTGCCACGGGTGCAGTGTAGCGGTGGGTGGGGGAGGGGCGGGTGCGGTGGTGCTGCGGGTGGGGTAGGGGGTTTGGAGGCAGTAGGGGTGGGGGATGGACAAGAGTGCCGCGGGTGGGGGAGGGGATGGGGTGCCGTGGATGGTGGCCAGAGGCACTGCGGGTGGTGGAGGGGTGGGTGTAGGTGCGGGGGTGCCGTGGGTGGGGTAGGGGGTCCGGAGGCGCAGCGGATGGGGGATGGGTGGGTGCAGGGTTGCCGGGGATAGGGGAGGGGTCCGGGGGCGCTGTGGGTGGGGGAAGGGCCAGGTGCTGGGGTGCAGCGGGTGGTGGAGGGGCGGGTATATTGAGGTATATATAATGGGGTATATAGGGATGTATGGTGTGGTGTGTAGCATATAGGGGTGTATATGTTTGTGGTGTGTTGTATATAGGAAAGTGTGTGTGTGTTGTGTAGTACTGTATATAATGGTGTATATATTTGTGTGCTGTGTAGTATATAGGGGTGTATATGTGTGTGGTGTGTAGTATATAGGGGTGTATGTGTGTGGTGTATATTATATAGGGGTGTATATGTGTGTGGTGTGTAGTACATAGGGATGTATGTGTGTGGTGTGTAGTACTGTATATAATGGTGTATATATGTGTGCGCTGTGTAGTATACAGGGGTGTATATGTGTGTGGTGTGTAGTATATAGGGGTGTATATGTGTGTGGTGTGTAGTATATAGGGGTGTGTGTGTGGTGTGTAGTATATAGGGGTTTATATGTGTATGGTGTCTAGTATATAGGGGTGTATATGTGTGTGGTGTGTTGTATATAGGGGTGTATATGTGTGTGGTGTGTAGTACATAGGAATGTATGTGTGTAGTGTGTAGTTATGTATATAATGTGTAAATCATTGCTCACAGATCTCATGTTGCATGTGGGTGCAGTGCTTTTTGCGCCCGTGGTTTTGCATCCTATACAAGTCCCACAGTGGAAGAAACCTCCTTTCTTGTGCGTCCCATCTATTGTGGTTTGTGTTTTGTTGGTTGGTGATATGCAGCTGTGTACTAATTTTTGTTTTATATCGGGGGCTTTTCTGTATACCACCTTTGGCTTTGGTGGTAAGATTTTGGCTAAGGTGTCGTCTTGTAGTAATATGGGCCAGTGTTTCTCAAGAATCTTCTTCACCTTGTTTGCTTGTTGTGAGAACTGTGTAATGAATAGAGGTTCTTCAGTGCTTGTTGCCTGTTCTGGTTTCTTGTATTCTAGAAGTGGTGCTCTATCGTTTTCTCTCACTGTGGTGAAAGCCTTTTGAACTAACACTGGGTGGTATTTCTTTTCTCTGAATCTATTGCTATGTGTGGTCCCTTGTGTGTCATAGTCACTGATTCTGGAGCAGTTCCTCCTTAATCTCTTGAACTGGCCCATTGGTATACCTTTGAGCCAGGTGGGATGGTGCCCACTGGATGCCAAGATAAAGCTGTTGACATCCACAGTCTTATTGAATGTGTTGGTGTGTATGGCACCTTCATGGAAAAATATTTTGAGGTCTAAGAATTCTACTGTCTTGTTGCTATAGTTGGTGGTGAATTTCAAATGCCGATCATTCTGGTTGAGGTTGGAAATGAAGTTTCTGAGTGATTCCTCACTTCCCTGCCAAATGAAGAATATATCGTCTATGTACCTGGTCCATAGGACGAGACTTGCGCCAAGCTCCGGGTCTGACCAGATGGTATCGTCTTCCCATTTGCTCATAAAGAGATTTGCGTAACTTGGCGCAAATCTCGTCCCCATTGCGGTCCCCGTGGTTTGGAGACAGAATTGGTTGTCAAACCATGCATAGTTGTGTGTCAATATGTATTTGATGCCCTCCAAGATGAAATCTCTTTGTTCTATAGTCATGTCTGGATCGGTTTCTAAAAAATGTTTTGTGCTGCAGATTCCTTGTGAGTGGTCTATTATGGAATATAGAGAGGTGACGTCGCTGGTGACTAGCCAACAGTCGTCACTCCATGTAATGGATTGTAATTTCTGTAGAATGTCTGTAGTGTCTTTGAGGTGCGATTTCTGTGATTTAACATATGGCTGTAAGAAAATGTCAATATACTGGGATAAGTTTGAACTTATGGAACCTATGCCTGATATAATGGGCCTCCCTGGGGGCTTCGTCGGATGTTTGTGTATTTTGGGTAAGTAGTAAAATACAGGTATTATAGGGTGTAGTGTATTGAGATATGTGTGTTCTTGGATTGATAGGATACCTGTGTCCAGACCTGTTTTCAGAAGGGTCTGTAGTTGTTGTTGAAAGGACTTGGTGGGGTCTCCTTTCATTTTCTGATATGTTGTAGTATCGTTCAGGATTCTGTTGGCCTCTGCCATGTAGTCGTGTTTGTTGAGTAACACTATCCCCCCTCCCTTATCAGCTGGCTTGATGATCAGGTCAGTGTTCTTGCATAGAACATTAAGGGCTTTTCTTTCATTGTTAGTGAGGTTGAGTGATTTGGATTTGGTGATGGTATTGTCCAATTTCATAATGTCTTTTTCTACCATATTGGTAAAGGTGGCTATGTTATTGCCCATCATGTAACTGGGGTAAAACTGTGATTGAGGTTTCAAGTCGGTGTGTAAAAATGGATCCTTGTTACTGGGTTTGTGTTGTGGTATCGGTGTTTTATGGAAGTATTTCTTGAGGGTTAGTTTTCTGGTGAATTTTTGAATGTCCATGTATGTCTCAGACCAACTGATACAGCTCATAATAGATGCATACTGCAGACTGCACGCAAGGGGACAGCTGCTTAGTTTGGGTAATTGAGCCCTATACACAATACGGCTCTTATAGGGAGGCCACTATAGCCTTATAGCTATAGGATCTGTTATGGCAGAACGCTCCATATGTATAGTACTGTCAGGTATGGATCCATATGTGTATTTAACTTTTACAGACCGGGCTACCCAACAGGTGACATGAGATGTGCGCCACAATCAGTGATAAGGTGTTGGGTCCTGTAGGCTGTGAGGATACACTTCTGTCACTGATGTTTTATTTAACAGAAAGACCTGTGCACGGAGGAGCGTCCGGGTTGCCTAGACAACCAAAAGGCGCAGCCGTAGTGAGGTCATCACAGAGGGACCGGAAGTAGCGGGAAGTCGCGTCTCCGGTCCACGCACGAGCACTGGCGGGCTTCTTCTAGATATAAAGTATGTGTTTGTTTTTATCTATTGTTACACACCATGACAAAGGGGCAGGTGAGCCCCGAAACGTCGGCTTTCTTGTACACTTTGAATACAACTAGTTGTTTTGAAATTCCCTGAGTGCCGCTGTCTTCTATGTTGGGACTAATATATATATATATATATATATATATATATATATACACTGCTCAAAAAAATAAAGGGAACACTAAAATAACACATCCTAGATCTGAATGAATGAAATATTCTTATTAAATACTTTGTTCTTTACATAGTTGAATGTGCTGACAACAAAATAACACAAAAATTATCAATGGAAATCAAGTTTATTAACCCATGGAGGTCTGGATTTGGAGTCACCCTCAAAATTAAAGTGGAAAAACACACTACAGGCTGATTCAACTCTGATGTAATGTCCTTAAAACAAGTCAAAATGAGGCCCAATAGTGTGTGTGGCCTCCACGTGCCTGTATGACCTCTCTACAACCCACACAAGTGGCTCAGGTAGTGCAGCTCATCCAGGATGGCACATCAATGCGAGCTGTGGCAAGAAGGTTTGCTGTGTCTGTCAGCTCAGTGTCCAGAGCATGGGGGCGCTACCAAGAGACAGGCCAGTACATCAGGAGACGTGGAGGAGGCCGTAGTAGGCCAACAACCCAGCAGCAGGACCGCTACCTCCGCCTTTGTGCAAGGAGGAACAGGAGGAGCACTGCCAGAGCCCTGCAAAATGACCTCCAGCAAGCCACAAATGTGCATGTATCTACTCAAACGATCAGAAACAGACTCCATGAGGGTGGTATGAGGGCCCGACGTCCACAGGTGGGGGTTGTGCTTACAGCCCAACACCGTGCAGGACATTTGGCATTTGCCAGAGAACACCAAGATTGGAAAATTCGCCACTGGCGCCCTGTGCTTCACAGATGAAAGCAGGTTCTCACTGAGCACATGTGACAGACGTGACAGAGTCTAGAGACGCCAAGGAGAATGTTCTGCTGCCTGCAACATCCTCCAGCATGACCGGTTTGGCTGTGGGTCAGTAATGGTGTGGGGTGGCATTTCTTTGGGGGGCCGCACAGCCCTCCATGTGCTCGCCAGAGGTAGCCTGGCTGCCATTAGGTACCGAGATGAGATCCTCAGACCCCTTGTGAGACCATATGCTGGTGCGGTTGGCCCTGGGTTCCTCCTAATGCAAGACAATGCTAGACCTCATGTGGCTGGAGTGTGTCAGCAGTTACTGCAAGATGAAGGCATTGATGCTATGGACTGGCCTGCCCGTTCCCCAGACCTGAATCCAATTGAGCACATCTGGGACATCATGTCTCGCTCCATCCATTGCACCACAGACTGTCCAGGAGTTGGCGGATTCTTTAGTACAGGTCTGGGAGGAGATCCCTCAGGAGACCATCCGCCACATCATCAGGAGCATGCCCAGGCGTTGTAGGGAGGTCATACAGGCACGTGGAGGACACACACACTAAAAAGCCTCATTTTGACTTTTTTAAGGACATTACATCAAAGTTGGATCAGCCTGTAGTGTGTTTTTCCACTTTAATTTTGAGGGTGACTCCAAATCCAGACCTCCATGGGTTAATAAATTTGATTTCCATTGATAATTTTTGTGTGATTTTGTTGTCAGCACATTCAACTATGTAAAGAACATAGTATTTAATAAGAATATTTTATTCATTCAGATCTAGGATGTGTTATTTTAGTGTTCCCTTTATTTTTTTGAGCAGTGTATATATATATATATATATACAGGTTGAGTATCCCATATCCACATATTCCGAAATACGGAATATTCCGAAATACGGACTTTTTTGAGTGAGAATGAGATAGTGAAAACTTTGTTTTTTGATGGCTCAATGTACACAAACTTTGTTTAATACACAAAGTTATTAAAAATATTGTATTAAATGACCTTCAGGCTGTGTGTATAAGGTGTATATGGAACATAAATGAATTGTGTGAATGTAGACACACTTTGTTTAATGCACAAAATTATAAAAAAAATTGGCTAAAATTACCTTCAGGCTGTGTGTATAAGGTGTATATGAAACATAAATGCATTCTGTGCTTAGACTTAGGTCCCATCACCATGATATTTCATTATGGTATGCAATTATTCCAAACTACGGAAAAATCCCATATCCAAAATACTTCTGGTCCCAAGCATTTTGGATAAGGGAGACTCAACCTGTGTATATATATATATATATATATATATATATATAAAAGATGTATGTATACATATTAAGTATGTATGTATGTATGTATATATGTATGTATATATGTGTGTATATATATATATATATGTGTGTGTGTGTGTGTGTGTGTGTGTGTGTGTGTGTATGTATATATATATATATATATATATATATAAATATGTGTGTGTGTATGTATATATATGTGTATATATATATATATATATATATATATACACACACTGTACATGTATATATATCATGTGTGTGTTTATATGTATATACATGCACATGGATATATACTGTATGTACTATAATTAAAGTAAAGTAAACTTTTATTAAGCACTTACAAGTGCCACCAGGAAGACAGCAGGCTGCAGAGGACGCTAGACAGCCATTAATAATATTCGTGCAGCAAAAAAATATTATTTTTTTGTGTGGAGGGGGTTTCTGGGTGCTGGGAAACCCCCCCTGGGTGCGTCACTGGCTTCTGTTTCCCATCAGCTACCCAGTGCATCGTGTTGGTAAGGACACATCATCTCCAAGTCCTTCAAGACTGTGCTTAATAATACCACACCTAGAGACTGCCTATATGCACTCCTGGGAACTGTGACTTATATGCTGTTCTTAATATTGCTAACTGCTGACATATGCTTGTGAGCTGAGTTTCAATAAAACCTTTGAACTTTCCTTTGCTGTCGTGGTCACGCCTTCAGGCATCTGTGGTAAAGGTTCCCTGCATGCCTAAGAACCCTGTACTGCCTCCCAGGTTCACATATACATCAGCCCCTAAACTGAGGCTTCCCCTGGTCAGCACCAGCCCTCAGTTATGACACTATATACTAGAGAGCGCACACATATACACCCCTATATACTACACAGCGCACACATACACCCCTATATACTACACACCGCACACATATACACCCCTATATACTACACAGTGCACACATACACCCCTAGATCCTACACACCACACACATACAGTATACACCCTATATACAACAGACATACAGTATACACCCCTATATACTACACACCACACGCATATACACCCCTATATACTACACAGCACACAAATATATACACAATTATATACAGTACTACACACCACACACGATACATCCCTATATACTACACACCACACACATATACACCCCTAGATACTACACACATACACCCCTATATACTACACCACACACATATAAACACCCCTATATACTACACACCACACACATACACCCCTATATACTACACAGCACACACATATACACCCCTATATACTACACAGCACACACATATACACCCCTAGATACTACACACCACACACATATACACCCCTATATACTACACACCACACCACTATATACTACACAGCACACACATATACAACCTTATATACTACACATCACACACATATACACCCCTATATACTACACACCACACATATACACCCCCATATACTACACACCACACACACATACATCCCTATATACCACACACATATACACCCCTATATACTACACACCACACACATATACACCCCTATGTACTACACAGCGCACAAATATATACACCATTTATATACAGTACTACACACCACACACATACACCCCTATATACTGCACACCACAGACATGCACCCCTATATACTACACAGCGCACACATATACAACCCTATATACTACACACCACACACATATACACCCCTATGTACTACATATCACACATATATACACTCCTATATATACTACACACAACACTTATACTCCCGTATATACTACACAGCACACACATATATACCCCTATATACTACACAGCACACACATATATACCCCTATATACTACATACCACACACATATACACCCCTATATACTACACAGCGCACACATATACAACCCTATATACTACATACCGCACACATCCACCCCTATATACTACATACCACACACACACATACACCCCTATATATACTACAAACCACACACATACACCCCTATATACTACACAGCACACACATATATACCCCTATATACTACACAGCACACACATATATACCCCTATATACTAGACACCACACACACACACACACCCCTATATACTACACACCACACACATACACCCCCATATACTACACAGCGCACACACATACACCCCCATATACTACACACCACACACATATACACCCCCATATACTACACACCACACACACACACACAGTATACACCTCTATATACTACACACAACACACATACAGTATACACCACTATATACTAGTGATGTGCACCGGACATTTTTCGGGTTTTGTGTTTTGGTTTTGGATTCGGTTCCGCGGCCGTGTTTTGGATTCTGACTCGTTTTGGGAAAATCTCCCTGAAATTTTTTTGTCTGAATCGGGTGTTTTTTACAAAAAACCCTCAAAAACAGCTTAAATCATAGAATTTGGGGGTCATTTTGATCCCATAGTATTATTAACCTCAATAACCATAATTTCCACTCCTTTCTAGTCTATTCTGAACACCTCACACCTCACAATATTATTTTCAGTCCTAAAATTTGCACCGAGGTCGTTGGATGACTAAGCTAAGCGACCCAAGTGGCCGACACAAACACCTGGCCCATCTAGGAGTGGCACTGCAGTGTCAGACAGGATGGTCGATTTAAAAAATAGTCCCCAAACAGCACATGATGCAAAGAAAAATAAAAGAAAAAAGAGGTGCAAGATGGAATTGTCCTTGGGCCCTCCCACCCACCCTTATGTTGTATAAACAGGACATGCACACTTTAACGAACCCATCATTTCAGCGACAGGGTCTGCCACACGACTGTGACTGAAATGACTGGTTAGTTTGGGCCCCCACCAAAAAAGAAGCAATCAACCTCTCCTTGCACAAACTGGCTCTACAGAGGCAAAATGTCCACCTCCTCCTCATCGTCCGATTCCTCACCCCTTTCACTGTGTACATCCCCCTCCTCACAGATTATTAATTCGTCCCCACTGGAATCCACCATCTCAGGTCCCTGTGTACTTTCTGGAGGCAATTGCTGGTGAATGTCTCCACGGAGGAATTGATTGTAATTCATTTTGATGAACATCATCCTCTCCACATTTTCTGGAAGTAACCTCGTACGCCGATTGCTGACAAGGTGAGCGGCTGCACTAAACACTCTTTCGGAGTACACACTGGAGGGAGGGCAACTTAGGTAAAATAAAGCCAGTTTCTGCAAGGGCCTCCAAATTGCCCCTTTTTCCTGCCAGTATACGTACGGACTGTCTGACGTGCCTACTTGGATGCGGTCACTCATATAATCCTCCACCATTCTTTCAATGGTGAGAGAATCATATGCAGTGACAGTAGATGACATGTCAGTAATCGTTGGCAGGTCCTTCAGTCCGGACCAGATGTCAGCACTCGCTCCAGACTATCCTGCATCACCGCCAGTGGGTGGGCTCGGAATTCTTAGCCTTTTCCTCGCACCCCCAGTTGCGGGAGAATGTGAAGGAGCAGCTGTTGACGGGTCACGTTCCGCTTGACTTGACAATTTTCTCACCAGCAGGTCTTTGAACCTCTGCAGACTTGTGTCTGCCGGAAAGAGAGATACAACGTAGGTTTTAAATCTAGGATCGAGCACGGTGGCCAAAATGTAGTGCTCTGATTTCAACAGATTGACCACCCGTGAATCCTGGTTAAGCGAATTAAGGGCTCCATCCACAAGACCCACATGCCTAGCGGAATCGCTCTGTTTTAGCTCCTCCTTCAATGTCTCCAGCTTCTTCTGCAAAAGCCTGATGAGGGGAATGACCTGACTCAGGCTGGCAGTGTCTGAACTGACTTCACGTGTGGCAAGTTCAAAGGGTTGCAGAACCTTGCACAACGTTGAAATAATTCTCCACTGCGCTTGAGTCAGGTGCATTCCCCCTCCTTTGCCTATATCGTAGGCAGATGTATAGGCTTGAATGGCCTTTTGCTCCTCCTTCCTCTGAAGCATATAGAGGGTTGAATTCCACCTCGTTACCACCTCTTGCTTCAGATGATGACAGGGCAGGTTCAGGACTGTTTGCTGGTGCTCCAGTCTTCGGCACGCGGTGGCTGAATGCCGAAAGTGGCCCGCAATTCTTCGGGCCACCGACAGCATCTCTTGCACGCCCCTGTCGTTTTTTAAATAATTCTGCACCACCAAATTCAATGTATGTGCAAAACATGGGACGTGCTGGAATTTGCCCAGATGTAATGCACGCACAATATTGCTGGCGTTGTCCGATGTCACAAATCCCCAGGAGAGTCCATTTGGGGTAAGCCATTCTGCGATGATGTTCCTCAGTTTCCGTAAGAGGTTGTCAGCTGTGTGCCTCTTCTGGAAAGTGGTGATACAAAGCGTATTCTGCCTAGGAACGAGTTGGCGTTTGCGAGATGCTGCTACTGGTGCCGCCGCTGCTGTTCTTGCTGCGGGAGGCAATACATCTACGCAGTGGGCTGTCACAGTCATATAGTCCTGAGTCTGCCCTGCTCCACTTGTCCACATGTCCGTGGTTAAGTGGACATTGGGTACAACTGCATTTTTTAGGACCCTGGTGACTCTTTTTCTGAGGTCTGTGTACATTTTCGGTATCGCCTGCCTAGAGAAATGGAACCTAGATGGTATTTGGTACCAGGGACACAGTACCTCAATCAAGTCTGTAGTTGCCTGTGAATTAACGGTGGATAACGGAAATACGTTTCTCACCGCCCAGGCTGCCAAGGCCTGAGTTATCCGCTTTGCAGCAGGATGACTGCTGTGATATTTCATCTTCCTCGCAAAGGACTGTTGGACAGTCAATTGCTTACTGGAAGTAGTACAAGTGGTCTTCCGACTTCCCCTCTGGGATGACGATCGACTCCCAGCAGCAACAACAGCAGCGCCAGCAGCAGTAGGCGTTACACTCAAGGATGCATCGGAGGAATCCCAGGCAGGAGAGAACTCGTCAGACTTGCCTATGACATGGCCTGCAGGACTATTGGATTTCCTGTGTAAGGAGGAAATTGACACTGAGGGAGTTGGTGGTGTGGTTTGCAGAACCTTGGTTACAAGAGGAAGGGATTTAGTGGTCAGTGGACTGCTTCCGCTGTCATCCAAAGTTTTTGAACTTGTCACTGACTTATGATGAATGTGCTAAAGGTGATGTATAACGGAGGATGTTCCGAGGTGATTAACGTCCTTACCCCTACTTATTACAGCTTGACAAAGGCAACATACGGCTTGACACCTGGGCCAATATTTACTAATATTCGTGTTTGTGTCGGATTGTGTAGTGTTTAAACTCGTCTTGTATCAGGTGCATTTTCATGCAACTTTTTGAAACTATATACGCCAAGTTACGAAGCAGTCGACTTTATGCTTTTCGTGTTTTCCGATGTCGATGCCAGTCGGGTTTTTTTGGACCATTCTCGGCAGTCATTGTCATTTGCGTACGTCTTTTGGTTGTTTTTACCGGTATTTTTTCTAAGTTAAACGCGGCAGGGTTTTTTTAAGACCCCGGCCGCATTTTCACTTTTAGTTTCGATTTTCATCCCCGTTCGTGATTGGTTGTGTTTCAGATGGTAGGAGTGTCTGTGCGCAACCATATAAATACGCCCCAAACCGTCCGCACCTCGTGGGTTTAGTTAGTGGTGAGGAGGATGGAGGTTGTGCTGTGGAGGTAGGTGAATTAGTGTTTTGGTGAGGAGTGTTGGTATCGATTTCTGAGTGTGGTATTGTGTTTGTAAGTCGTCTTGCCATTCTTGTAGTCTTGTTTTTTGTGGTTTTGTCTCATTTTTGGTCCAAGTTATTTTTCTTTATAGTCGTGTGTGTGTGTGTGTGTGTGTGTGTGTGTGTGTGTGTGTGTGTGTGTGTGTGTGTGTGTGTGTGTGAGTTGTGTAGTGGTAGTGGAGGAGTGTGTTGTTTTTTTTTTTTTTTCCTGTGTTAAGTGTTTAGACACACAATTATGTGTGACTCTGAGGTGGAGGGTGTGAGTGAGGGGGAGAAGGTCGGTCAGGTGGAGGAGGTGAGTGTTAGTTATGTTAGTGAGGTGGAGGAGGTGGGTAAGGTTGCTGCAGCAGCCTCAAGTGATAGTGACAGTCAGACAGCTCCGCAGCCACGCACCATTACTAAGACTGGGCGGAATGTCAAGTTTAGTTTTGCTGAAAATGTGGCATTGGTGCGTGAGCTGATGAAGTATCAGCGGCAGCTATTTGGGCCTGAGTCCGCCAAGGTGTCAACACGGAGGAAGACGGTGTTGTGGTCGAAAGTTGCTGCTGTCAATAGTGAGGGGGTGGTCAAGCGGACGGAGGACACGTGCCGCAAACGGTACTATGACATAAAGCGACGTGTCAAGTCCAAAATGCCAAGGAGGCGAAGTCGGCTCTAAAAACCAGTGGTGGGCAGCCCTATATTGCAAGATATCTGGAGTATGAGGAGCCCATTCGGAGTGTAATACCTCCTGAAGTAGTCTCTGCAACCCATGTCTGGGATTCAGATAGGCCCAGGAAGAATGGTGAGCATGTGTATTTGCATTAACATTCTATGACCTTATATTTTTGTGTTTTTTTTTTTTTTTTTTAAATGTGTGTCATGTGACGTTGCATATGACTCCCATCTTCAAGTGTGTGTCAGCAAATACATTGTTTTGGGTAATGTTTTATACAAAAGCCAATGTAACATCTTACTTTATTGTATGTCATGTGTTTTTTTCCCAGTATATTTTGCATGTGTAGTTTGGACTTGGTGTGTCATTGAATTGTCCTGCAATAATGTTTTCCTTTTGGACATTTTTGGATGTTTAATTTGGCCTATGTTTTATATTTAGGCTATCCATGTGCAATATTTCCAAAACAGTGGTTGTCATGTTAGAGGCTGGAGTAGTAGAAAGTGGTTTGGAAACCACTTACATGTGTAATGTCATTATTACAGAATCTAATTTTTTTTTTATAAAAACCACTATTTGTTTGTTCAGTTTGAGTTTGTATTTGTACCGTGACACAACACTGCAGTCTTATTTTTTTATTTGTGTTTTTTTTTTTTTTGGCTCATATAGTGGTAATGTGTGTTTGGAGTGCCACATCACACAGCAATTTCTATATTGCATCTGTAATATTTTTCCTTTCATTACAAAATTAAGATGTGTGTGTTTTTGGTTGTTAATGTATGTATTTTTACTTGTGGCCTATGTCAGTGTCCTGTACATGTTTTCCTGTGTTGAACTTTCCATAGTGCATATGGCTATTGGACAATGTTTATTGTTTTATGTAGTGTTTATTTGGTTTCCGGTCATTATGGTTTTCATAAAAATAAAGCAAGCATTTCTTAAAGAATAAATGTTTATAAGCATAATGGGTGGATGTATCAACAATAGCATGAATACATTTTTTTTTTACAGTGTTTGAAAAAAGCAGTACTACTTGTCCTCCAGTAACTCCCATCACATCTGAGGATGATGATGCTGCGGAAGCAGGTAAAGTGTCCATTGTAGTATAGGGTATGTTTGTAAAGGAATGGGCATAACAAAATTTAACTTTCATTAATAGGTCCATCAAAAGAAGTCTGGAGCAGCAGAAGTGGGACTTCTGGAAGACACCACCACAAAAAGCCTGTGGCAGCAAAGAAAGCAAGGGCTGATGTCCAGGGCCAACCACCGCAGGCTACCCCGCCACGAAGATTATCCACAGTATGTTCGGTCCCCCCACTCCAAATTTTGGACACACCTCCAAGAAGTTATCCACACTCCCCTCATCTTGATTATGAGTATCAAACTTAAATAAATGTACACAATTTCAGATCGTTAACAAACTTTTTCTTAACCGCATTAAGTAAAAACACATCAAAAATTTAAATAATTACCGAAGTAAGTAAAACATGAAATGGAATCCAAACTAAATGGCCTTGTCCACATCCAGTAAAGATATGTATGTCCACTTGAGGCATACAGTAGCACATTGTGTGTAAGATGCTGCAACAGAAACTCATGTTTAATTTTTGCAAATAGTAGGGTTCATTTTCAAATTTTATCATGTGTGTTTGAGCTCACATTGCCAAATACATATAAAAACATTACTATGTTTGTTTGAGAAAAGCTATAAGGTAACACATTATGGGTTACAATGTGTTTTTATGTTGGAGTATGTCTGATCTACAATAAAACTAAAGTGTTTGCTTTCACAATTAAGTAACCAGAAACATTTGCCACAAACAGGCATATGTATGTATTTAAGTTAAGAGTGATGATGTTGCTAGGCAGAATATCTGAAAGCAACAGTGAATGACATGTGTTCCATGTGTAGTGATTTGTTTTCATTTATCAAACATATGGATAGCTAACGGCAAATTTTTATACATTTCAGCTTCTAGTCATGGTAACAGCATCCCTCCGCAACAACTGCAACACAGTGACATGGAGGAGACAATCATCTTAGAAATGTAGCCATTAAGCCAAGGAATCGGCCCCCCAGCACCTGTGAGTACACCACCACAGCAAAGCACACCACCACCACAACACAGCCCAACAACACCAGTAACACAAGGCCCTGATCAGGTGTTTTGGACCATTTGGGCTAGACAGCAGGCCACTAATGAAGATTGCCTGCGTAAGCAGACACAAATGTTTGCAAGCCTACCATGTCACCTCAGAAGAATCACCAGAAATCTGAGTAGACAAAATGAACAAACAACCAGAATTGGCAATACCATAGAACTCATGCATACAGACATTACACAGGTCATGGCCAACTTACAGCGCATAATGGAAGAACAGCACAGACTAATGGAAGAACAGCACAGACAACAGCAAAGTTATATGAACATTTTTCAAAACAATCAAAAGATTAATGAAAGTTTATTCCGAATTGTAGACAATCAAAATGCTGCTACACGTGAACTCAATGCCACCCTCACTAACCTGAATGAAACACTCAGATCCATGCACCTACAGCAAACAAGCAGCAGTTCTGGTACGACTACTCCAAATATCACGCCAGTCTCATCACCACCAAGACGCTCCACTAGAGCACGACAACATGACAGGGCTATTGGCAAAAGGCAGGACAAGCAGGCACCCAAAAAAAAAAAAAAAAAACAAATTTAACATTTCTAAGAAGTAATTCAAAATAGTTAGTAAGTGTATGTTTGGCTAAATATATATAACACTTAGCTCCTTGACAATTTATACAACATCATTAATTATAAGTGCTACAAACAACAGCATCAAATTTGTACGCACATTTATTCTTTACCACCTTTGTTATTTTGGGTGGAGGGAAATGTTGTTGGAGCTGCACATACATGTTAGCAGGAAGTAACCATACCACTTGATTTTTTTTATAATCATTACTCTTTCTAGATTCCAATAATTCTCATATACTGCAGCCAATCCAAATTACAATGGGATTGTTAACTATTTTACCTTTCTTCTCTATACAACATTACAAGAATAACACAATTGAGTTGCGTAAAAAGCTTTTAATATGTTGTCATTGATTTGAGATAATTCATTTCCAAAATGAATGTCATTATTGTTGGGCCATGTTTGTGTGTGTTAAAAATGAGTAATAATGTTATGACGCATGATGCAGAAACAAAAAAAAAATCTAAACAAAAACACAAATAATGTGGATAATAATGTATATATGTGGCAAACTGTGTATTTCCTTACAAATCAGCACGTTTACTGCAACAAACATTACAAAAAAATATTTTTGATGAGAGTAAGTTTGTGTCCCTTAAATATGATGGAGCATCACACATAGGGACACATGTATTCCTCAAGGCTAACATATTATATGTTGAGGACTGTTTATTTAGAACACAGGTTCTCAAACTCAGCCCTCAGGACCCCACACAGTGCATGTTTTGCAGGTCTTCTCACAGAATCACAAGTGACATAATTAGCTCCACCTGTGAACCTTTTAAAATGTGTCTGTGAGTAATTCATACACCTGTGCTTCTACTGGGTTACCTGCAAAGCATGCACTGTGTGTGGTCCTGAGGGCCGAGTTTGAGAACCTGTGCATTAGGACGTCCAACACAATCATAAAGTAAAATACTAAATAAATTACTATGTGGATTATGTGTGCTTGTAATAAATTATCAGTGCAAGTTTACGAACACTTATCCAGACTTAGGCCCTCATTCCGAGTTGTTCGCTCGGTAAATTTCATCGCATCGCAGCGATTTTCCGCTTAGTGCGCATGCGCAATGTCCGCACTGCGACTGCGCCAAGTAAATTTGCTATGAAGTTAGGATTTTTACTCACGGCTTTTTCTTCGCTCAGGCGATCGTAGTGTGATTGACAGGAAATGGGTGTTTCTGGGCGGAAACAGGCCGTTTTATGGGCGTGTGGGAAAAAACGCTACCGTTTCCGGGAAAAACGCAGGAGTGGCCGGAGAAACGGAGGAGTGTCTGGGCGAACGCTGGGTGTGTTTGTGACGTCAAACCAGGAACGACAAGCACTGAACTGATCGCAGATGCCGAGTAAGTTTGAAGCTACTCAGAAACTGCTACGAGGTATGTAATCGCAATATTGCGATTACTTCGTTCGCAATTTTAAGATGCTAAGATTCACTCCCAGTAGGCGGCGGCTTAGCGTGAGCAACTCTGCTAAAATCGCCTTGCGAGCGAACAACTCGGAATGACCTCCTTAATGCATGCCACTCATAATCTGTTGTTTAGATTATTTTTAAAAACAAAAGACACATGCAACATTTGTTTTGCATAAAGCGAGGGTATGTCTCAAGGAGACAGACATTCCGAATAATGGTTTTTACACTAAAAATGGCCCAACATCTATTTATGATTACACAACAAATGAAATAAGCAAAACAAACTTACCTTAGAAATAGCGAGTGATGAGCTCTTGCCTAACCTGCCTCCCTACATCTGTACTCCAAGTATCACCAGATGTCTCTAATTCCTCTGCTTGCTGGCTGCTTTCTTCATCCTCCTCCTCAACATGTGGCAGATGTTGTTGCAAACACATGTTATGAAGAAAGGAGCAGCAGAACACAATTTGAGTCACCTTGGAGGGACTATACAATAAAAGGCCACCAGACTTATCCAGACACCGAAACCTAGATTTCAGCACACCAAAACATCTTTCTATCACATTCCGCGTGGACTTATGTGCATTATTGTAATTGTGTTCAGCAGGGGTATCAGGTCGGGACAATGGAGTTAGAAGCCAAGAGTAACAGCCATATCCTCCATCACCTAAAAGACAGATATAGTAACGTGATTCATGTTAAGATACAGCAACACATAAGTAACACACTGTGGGCCAGATGTATTAACCTGTAGAAGGCATAAGGAAGTGATAAACCAGTGATATGTGCAAGGTAATAAAGGCAGCGGACAATCTGTTCCTAAATGTACATTTACATATTGGAGCTGATTGGCTGGTGCCTTTATCACCTTGCACATATCACTGGTTTCTCACTTCCTTATGCCTTCTACAGGTTAATAAATCTGCCCCTGTATTTGGACAAAGTATACGCAGGCATACACATATCAAATTACATACCCAGCAGCCATCCATCTGGCATTTGTCCGTCCTCAAACTTATCAAAGAGGGATGACTGACTGAGGATGAAGGAGTCATGGCAGCCCCCAGGGTAACCAGCAACAACACTCATTATTTTGAGATTTGCATCACAAACCACCTGCACATTTGTGGAGTGTTCGAAATGGCGATTAGTATATATGTGCTGCCTGCCCCTAGGTGGTCTCAGCTGAATGTGTGTGCAATCTATGGCTCCAAGCACATTGGGCATGCCAGCCAGCTCATAGAAATCTACCCTGATGGCATGCCACTGAGACTCCTGGGTAGGGAAGCAGATTGAGGCATCGATGTGGGGCTGCAAAACACCCAACACCTGTGTGTATATTTGAAAAAACAATAAACATGAGATTTTAGGACAGAACTGGCCACAAAGAAATTAAAACAAACAAAAAACAGAAGAGGTAGTTAGGTATACATCACCTGTGTTAATATTCTGGAAAATGAGGGCTGTGAGATTCCTATGACATCCCCAGACACAGCCTGAAAGCTGCCAGTAGCCATAAAGTGCAACACAGCCAGGAGTTTGTGCAGGCCTGAGACAGAGCGAGAGCGTGCTGTCTCAGGGTCTAGGCCCAGTTTGACAAGGTCATACAGACGGAAAATGTTGTTACGATTTAGACGGAACATCTGTATAACCATATCATCGGACAATGCGTTCAAGTTTAAACGCCCCCTAAAAAAACGAGGCCTGCGCAGCCTCCGCGGAACCTGTACAACCTGCTGACCATGTTCAGTTTGTTGGCCCTGGTTACTTACAGGCTGATGTCTGAGTCTGAGGAATCCCACAGCACACAAAATATCACTGGTCCACAGTCCTGCTGCCATTTCTGAGTGTAGGTGGATTGAATTGGCCCTAACATCCTTTTATAGGCATCCGTATTCAGGTGTGATTGATTTTTGAGTTGCAACACATGTAAACACGATTGAAAAAAGCAGGTCTATTTTTTTGCCGCTTTTTTTACCGAATCGCAAAAAAATACGACCGCAATTGAGCACTCAGAAACTCACACCCAAATACGAATGAATAGTGAATTCCCGTATTGTATGAAATAACAGCCACGTTTGACCGATGGTCTATTCATTCGTATTTCTGAACTTTGCTAATCAAACCATTACGAATAGTCCAAACACTGCCGAGATTGGTGCTTAGTGAATTCCCGGATTGGGACTTAGAAAGATCAACACAAATCGGACAAACTCGAATTCTTAGTAAATATAGGCCCTGTTGTCCGCATTTGTGTTAAAATAATTCCACACCGAAGAGGTGATTTTTTTTTGTAATTTGACCAGGCATGTCAATGGCCATATTCGTCCCACGAACAACAGGTGTCTCCCCGGGTGCCTGATTTAAACCACCTCACCATCAGAATCCTCCTTGTCAATTTCCTCCTCAGCGCCAGCAACACCCATATCCTCATCCTGGTGTACTTCAACAGTGACATCTTCAATTTGACTATCAGGAACTGGACTGCGGGTGCTCCTTCCAGCACTTGCAGGGGGCGTGCAAATGGTGGAAAGCGCCACCTCTTCCCGTCCAGTGTTGGGAAGGTCAGGCATTGCAGCCGACACAATTGGACTCTCCTTGGGGATTTGTGATTTAGAAGAACGCACAGTTCTTTGCTGTGCTTTTGCCAGCTTTAAGTCTTTTCATTTTTCTAGCGAGAGGATGAGTGCTTCCATCCTCATGTGAAGCTGAACCACTAGCCATGAACATAGGCCAGGGCCTCAGCCGCTCCTTGCCACTCCATGTCGTAAATGGCATATTGGCAAGTTTACGCTTCTCCTCAGATGCTTTTAATTTTGATTTTTGGGTCATTTTACTGAACTTTTGTTTTTTGGATTTTACATGCTCTCTACTATGACATTGGGCATTGGCCTTGGCAGACTACGTTGATGGCATTTCATCGTCTCGGCCATGACTATTGGTAGCAGCTTCAGCACGAGGTGGAAGTGGATCTTGATCTTTCCTATTTTACCCTCCACATTTTTGTTCTCCATTTTTTAATGTGTGGAATTATATGCCAGTATCAATAGCAATGGCCTACTACTATATATACTGCTCACAACTGAAATGCACCACAGGTATGGATGGATAGTATACTTGACGACACAGAGGTAGGTAGAGCAGTGGCCTACTGTACCGTACTGCTATATATTATATACTGGTGGTCAGCAAACTGTGCAAAACTGAAATGCACCACAGGTAGGGATGGATAGTATACTTGACGACACAGAGGTAGGTAGAGCAGTGGCCTACTGTACCGTACTGCTATATATTATATACTGGTGGTCAGCAAACTGTGCAAAACTGAAATGCACCACAGGTATGGATGGATAGTATACTTGACGACACAGAGGTAGGTAGAGCAGTGGCCTACTGTACCGTACTGCTATATATTATATACTGGTGGTCAGCAAACTGTGCAAAACTGAAATGCACCACAGGTAGGGATGGATAGTATACTTGACGACACAGAGGTAGGTAGAGCAGTGGCCTACTGTACCGTACTGCTATATATTATATACTGGTGGTCAGCAAACTGTGCAAAACTGAAATGCACCACAGGTATGGATGGATAGTATATTTGACGACACAGAGGTAGGTAGAGCAGTGGCCTACTGTACCGTACTGCTATATATTGTATACTGGTGGTCAGCAAACTGTGCAAAACTGAAATGCACCACAGGTATGGATGGATAGTATACTTGACGACACAGAGGAAGGTAGAGCAGTGGCCTTCTGTACCATACTCCTATATATTATATACTGGTGGTCAGCAAAATTATGCACTGTACTCCTACTATATACTACAATGCAGCACAGATATGGAGCGTTTTTCAGGCAGAGAACGTATAATACTGGTGGTCACTGGTCAGCAAAACTCTGCACTGTACTCTTCCTATATAATACTGCTGGTCCCCAGACCCCACAATAAAGCTGTGTGAGCACAGATATATGCAGCACACTGAGCACAGATATGGAGCGTTTTTCAGGCAGAGAACGTATAATACTGGTGGTCACTGGTCAGCAAAACTCTGCACTGTACTCCTCCTATATAATACTGCTGGTCCCCAGTCCCCACAATAAAGCAGTGTGAGCACAGATATATGCAGCACACTGAGCACAGATATGGAGCGTTTTTCAGGCAGAGAACGTATAATACTGGTGGTCACTGGTCAGCAAAACTCTGCACTGTACTCCTCCTATATAATACTGCTGGTCCCCAGTCCCCACAATAAAGCAGTGTGAGCACAGATATGGAGCGTTTTTCAGGCAGAGAACGTATAATACTGGTGGTCACTGGTCAGTAAAACTCTGCACTGTACTCCTCCTATAATACTGCTGGTCCCAAGAATAAAGATATTTGCAGCCCCCTGAAACAAAGTGAGAGGACGCCAACCACGTCCTCTCACTATCATTTCCAATGCACGAGTGAAAAATGGCGGCGACGCGCGGCTCCTTATATAGAATCCGAATCTCGCAAGAATCCGACAGCGGGATGATGACGTTCGGGCGCGTAAAATGGGTGAAGTTCGGGGGGGTTCGGATTCCGAGGAACCGAACCCGCTCATCACTACTATATACTATACACCACACACATATACACCCCTATATACTACACAGCACACAAATATATACACCATTATATACAGTACTACACACCACACACATACATCCCTATATATTACACACCTACACCCCTATATTCTACACAGCGCACACACACACATATATATAACCCTATATACTACACACCACACACATATACACCCCTATATACTACACAGCACACAAATATATACACCATTATATACAGTACTACACACCACACACATACATCTCTATATACCACACACCACACACACATACACCCCTATATACTACACAGCACACACATAGACACCCCTATATACTACACACCACACACATACACTCCTAAATATACTACACACCACACACATATACACCCCTATATACTAACACCACACACATATACTGTACACCCCTATACTACACACCACACACATACACTCCTATATACTACACAGCGCACACACATACACCCCCATATACTACACACCGCACACACATACACCCCCATATACTACACAACACACACACACACACCCCTATATATACCACACACACACACACACACACACACACACACACACACACACACACTATACACCTCTATATACTACACACAACACACATACAGTCTACACCACTATATACTATACACCACACACACATATACACCCCTATATACTACACAGCACACAAATATATACACCATTATATACAGTACTACACACCACACACATACACCCCTATATACTACACACCACACACGTATACACCCCTATATACTACACAGCACACACATATACACCCCTAGATACTACACACCACACACATATACACCCCTATATACTACACACCACACCCCTATATACTACACAGCACACACATATACAACCCTATATACTACACATCACACACATATACCCCCCTATATACTACAGACCACACATATACACCCCTATATACTACAGACCACACATATACACCCCTATATACTAAACACCACACACATATACATCCCTATATACCACACACATATACACCCCTATATACTACACAGCGCACACATATACAACCCTATATACTACACACCACACACATATACACCCCTATATACTACATACCACACATATACACCCCTATATACTACACAGCGCACACATATACAACCCTATATACTACATACCGCACACATATACACCCCTATATACTACACACCACACATACACCCCTATATATACTACACACCACACACATACACCCCTATATACTACACATCACACACATATATACCCCTATATACTACACACCACACACATACACCCCTATATACTACACAGCACACACATATATACCCCTATATACTACACACCACACACATACACTCCTATATTCTACACACCACATACATACACCCCCATATACTACACAGCGCACACACATACACCCCCATATGCTACACACCACACACATATACACTCCCATATACTACACAACACATACACACCCCTATATATACTACACACCACACACACAGTATACACCTCTATATACTACATACAGTATACACCACTATATACTATACACCACACACATATACACCCCTATATACTACACAGCACACAAATATATACACCATTTTATACAGTACTACACACCACACACACATACATCCCTATATATTACACACCTACACCCCTATATACTGCACAGCGCGCACACACACACATACATATATATAACCCTATATACTACACACCACACACATATACACCCCTATATACTACACAGCACACAAATATATACTCCTATATACTACACACCACACACATACATCTCTATATACCACACACACATACACCCCTATATACTACACAGCACACACATAGACACCCCTATATACTACACACATATACACTCCTATATACTATACACCACACACATACTGTATACACCTCTATATACTACACACCACACACATACTGTATACACCTCTATATACTACACACCACACACATATACACCCCTATATACTACACAGCGCACAAATATATACACCATTATGATTATATACAGTACTACACACCACACACATACATCTCTATATACCACACACACATACACCCCTATATACTACACAGCACACACAGACACCCCTATATACTACACACATATACACTCCTATATACTATACACCACACACATACTGTATACACCTCTATATACTACACACCACACACATATACACCCCTATATACTACACAGCGCACACATATATACACTAGAGATGAGCGGGTTCGGTTCTCAGAGAACCGAACCCTACCGGACTTCATGCTCTGAGCCTGGTTCCGAGTCAGACTCGTGTTTTCCCGCCTGACTCGGAAACCCGAATGAGGCAAACCGTCATCATCCAGCTGTCGGATTCTCGCGGGATTTTGGATACCATAAAAGGAGCTGCACGTCGCATCCATTTTCACTCCAGTCTCGGAGAGTGTATTGAGAGGATGTGTCCCTAGTGTCTGTGTGGGCAGGAAAGTGGGGTGGCGAGTCTTTGGACTGGACTGAGCAGCACAACACAGCTAGTGTAGTCAGTGTATTGTGCTGCATCAGTCCAGCCCAGTGACGTGCGGTGAGGTCATTGGCTGGGGAGGCACTAAGATCTCTCTCTCTCTCTATATATATATATATATATATATATATATATATATATATATATATAGCACCTCCCTGACCCTGCAGCCCAAGTGATCTGGGGGTGAGCTGCCCAGTCACTTCCCACCCAATAACCCCCCTTTCTGACCTGGGTGGTTCTGGGCCAGGTCCGGGAGAGTGATGCTGCTGCATGGGAGGGCACCGCCGCCACACGCTCTCTATCTCTGGGGTTCCTGCTAGCTCCACATCCTTAACACCGGGTCCCGCTGGCTCCGGGGCTGCCGCTGCTGTATTTACAGCTCCACAGTAGCTGGTCCCGGGACCCGCCTCTGCTTCACCACACCGCATGATTGGACCAGCGGATGCAGCACTGGATCCGCTGTCCAATCACATCTGCCTCGCTGACAGGGGCGTGTTTCCCCTGTGAACGAGGCACTTGTAGAAGTGCCGCTTTCCCCTCTGGTTTTAATGGACTTTTTCAGCCCAGCACGTCCCTGGTCCAGCCAGTCACAGTGTTGGTGTCCTCTGCTGCTATATGTCCCCAGTGCTGCTGGCTGCTGTATAAGTCCCTTGCATTTTTTTCTGTGTTGTCTTGCATCAGCCATGGGGTAGTCTCTCTCTTGTTCAGCATCAGTCCAGTGACCAGTCACATTGGTGGTGTCCTCTGCTGCCATATATTCAGTGTAGCTGTATAAGTCCCTTTTAGTGGTGCTGTGTTGTCCTGTATTAGACCAGGGGAAGTTTCTTGTGCATCAGTCCAGTAACAGTGGTGGTGTTCTCTGCTGCCATATATCCAGTGTATAAGTTACTTACAGTGTTGCTGTGTTGTGCTGCATCAGACCAATGGTAGTGTCCTAGCCATCAGTCATTCCAGTGACCAGGCAGTCATAGTGGTATATGCTGCTGCTATATGTCCACTGCTGCCGTATTATAATAATAATAATAATAATAACAATAACAACAACCACAAGTCCCTTACAGTGTTGCTGTGTTGTGCTGCATCAGACCAGTGGTAGTGTCCTGGCCATCAGTCATTCCAGTGACGAGGCAGTCACAGTGGTATATGCTGCTGCTATATGTCCACTGCTGCCGTATAATAACAATAACAACAACAACAACAACAACAACAACAACAGGTCCCTTGTGTTGTGCTGCATCAGACCAGTAGTAGTGTCCTGGCTATCAGTCATTCCAGTCATTCCTGTGCCGCATATTGTCTTATATAACTCCCAAAAAATAATGGAGAACAAAAAATTGGAGGATAAAATAGGAGCACTTCCTCCTAGTGCTGAAGCTGCTGCCACTAACCATGACATAGACGATGAAATGCCAACAACGTCGTCTGCCAAGGCCGATGCCCAATGTGATAGTAGAGGGCATGTATTATCCAAAAAGCCAAAGTTCAGTAAAAAGACCCAAAAAAAGAAATTTAAATCGTGAGGAGAAACGTAAACTTGCCAATATGCCATTTACGACACGGAGAGGCAAGGGTCGGCTGAGGCCCTGACCTATGTTTATGGCTAGTGGTTCAGCTTCACATGACGATGGAAGCCCTCATCCTCCCACAAGAAAAATTAAAATAGTTAAGCTGGAAAAAGCACAGAAAAGAACTGTGCGTTCTGAGATGGTATCACAAATCTCCAAGGAGAGTCCAAGTGTGTCGGCGGTTGTGATGCTTGACCTTCCCAACACTGGACGGGAAGAGGTGGCTCCTTCCACCATTTTCACGCCCCCTGCAAGTACTGGAAGAAGCACCCACAGTCCAGTTCCTGATATTGAAATTGAAGATGTCACTGTTGAAGTACACCAGGATGAGGATATGGGTGTTGCTGGCGCTGAGGAGGAAATTGACAAGGAGGATTCTGATGGTGAGGTGGTTTGTTTACGTCAGGCACCAGGGGAGACACCTGTTGTCCGTGGGATGAAGAAGCCCATTGTGATGCCTGGGCAAACAACCAAAAAAGCCACCTCTTCGGTGTGGAATTATTTCTCCACATATCCGGACAACAGGTGTCAAGCCATCTGTTACCTCTGTCAATCTGTAATAAGTAGGGGTAAGGATGTTAACCACCTAGGAACATCCTCCCTTATACATCACCTGCAGCGCATTCATCAGAAGTCGTAAGCAGTCCACTGACACCTAAATCCCTTCTTCCTCCTGTACCCAAGCTCCTGCAAGCCACACCACCAACTCCCTCAACGTCAACTTCCTCCTCAGTCAGGAACGTCAGTAGTCCTGCAGGCCTTGTCACTGTCAAGACTGAGGAGTCCTCTCCTAACCGGGATTCCTCCGGAGGATCCTTGAGTGGTACGCCTGCTGTTGCTGCCACTGCTGTTGCTGCTGCTGGGAGTCGATCGTCATCCCAGAGGGGAAGTCGGAAGACCACTTGTACTACTTCCAGTAAGCAATTGACTGTCCAACAGTCCTTTGTGAGGAAGATTAAATACGACAGCAGTCATCCTTTTGCAAAGCGGATAACTGAGGCCATGACAGCTATGTTGGTGTTAGACGTGCATCCGGTATCCGCCATTAGTTCAGTGGGACTTAGAGAATTGTTTGAGGTAATGTGTCCCCGGTATCAAATCCCATCTAGGTTCCACTTCTCTAGGCAGGCGATACCGAGAATGTACACAGATGTCAGAAAAACAGTCACCAGTGTCCTACAAAATGCGGTTGTATCCAGTGTCCACTTAACCACGGACATGTGGACAACAGGGCAGACTCAGGACTATATGACTGTAACAGCCCACTGGGTAGATGTATGGCCTCCCGCAGCAACAACAGCAGCTGCACCAGTAGCAGCATCTCGCAAACGCCAACTCATTCCTGGGCAGGCTATGTTATGTATCACCGCTTTCCGTAAGAGGCACACAGCTGACAACCTCTTACAGAAACTGAGGAACATAATTGCAGAATGGCTTACCCCAATTGGATTCTCCTGGGGATTTGTGATATCGGACAACGCCACTAATATTGTGCGTGCATTACATCTGGGCAAATTCCAGCATGTCCCATGTTTTGAACATACAATTAATTTGGTGGTGCAGAATTTTTTGGAAAATGACAGGGGTGTGCAGGAGATGCTGTCGGTGGCCTGAAAAATTGAGGGCCACTTTCGGCATTCAGCCACTGCGTACTGAAGACTGGAGCGCCAGCAAACACTCCTGAACCTGCCCTGCCATCAACTGAAACAAGAGGTGGAAACGAGGTGGAATTCAACCCTCTATATGCTTCAGAGGATGGAGGAGCAGCAAAAGACCATTCAAGCCTATACATCCACCTACGATATAGGCAAAGGAGGGGTAATGCACCTGACTCAAGCGCAGTGGAGAATGATTTCCGTCTTGTGCAAGGTTCTCCAACCCTTCGAACTTGCCACACGTGAAGTCAGTTCAGACACTGCCAGCTTGAGTAAGGTCATTCCCCTCATCAGGCTTTTGCAGAAGCAGCTGGATAAATTGAAGGAGGAGCTAAGACGGAGCGATTCTGCAAAGTATGTGGGACTTGTGGATGGAGCCCTTCATTCGTTTTGCCAGGATTCAAGGGTGGTCAATCTGTTGAAATCAGAGCACTACATTTTGGCCACCGTGATCGATCCTAGGTTTAAAGCCTACGTTGTATCTCTCTTTCCAGCAGACACAAGTGTGCAGGGGTGCAAAGACTTGCTGGTTAGTAAATTGTCAGCTCAAGCGGAATGTGACCCGTCAACAGCTCGTCCTTCAATTTCTCCCGCCACTGGGGTTGCAAGGAAAAGGATAAGATTTCCTAGCCCACACGCTGGCGGTGATGCAGGGCAGTCAGGAGCGAAAGCTGACATCTGGTCTGGTCTGAAGGACCTGCCAACAATTACTGACATGTCTACTGTCACTGCATATGATTCTGTCACCATTGAAAGAATGTTGGAGGATTATATGAGTGACAGCATCCAAGTAGGCATGTCAGACAGTTCATATGTATACTGGCATGAAAAAGAGGCAATTTGGATGCCCTTGTACAAACTGGCTTTATTTTACCTAAGTTGTCCCCCCTCCAGTGTGTACTCTGAAAGAGTGTTTAGTGCAGCCGGTAACCTTGTCAGTGATTGGCGTAGGAGGTTACTTCCACTAAATGTGGAGAAGATGATGTTCATCAAAATGAATTATAAATTCCTCCGGGAATACCTTTACCAGCAATTGCCTCCAGAAAGTACACAGGGACCTGTGATGGTGGATTCCAGTGGGGACAAATTAATACTCTGTGAGGAGGAGGATGTACACAGTGATAGGGGTGAGGAAGCGGAGGATGAGGTTGACTTCTTGCCTCTGTAGAGCCAGTTTGTGCAAGGAGAGATTGATTGCTTCTTTTTTGGTGGGTGCCTAAACAAACCAGTCATTTCAGTCACAGTCGTGTGGCAGACCCTGTTGCTGAAATGATTGGTTAGTTAAAGTGTGCATGTCCTGTTTATACAACATAAGGGTGGGTAGGAACGCCCAAGGACAATTCCATCTTGCACCTCTTTTTCTTCTTTGCATCATGTGCTGTTTGGGGACTAGTTATTTTAAGTGCCATCCTGTCTGTAACTGCAGTGCCACTCCTAGATGGGCCAGGTGTTTGTGCCGCACACTTGTGTCGCTTAACTTAGTCATCCAGCTACCTCATTGCACCTCTTTTTCTTCTTTGCATCATGTGCTGTTTGAAGCCTATTTTTTTAAATCTGCCATCCTGTCTGCCACTGCAGTGCCACTCCTAGATGGGCCAGGTGTTTGTGCCGCACACTTGTGCCGCTTAGCTTGGCCATCCAGCTACCTCATTGCACCTCTTTTTCTTCTTTGCATCATGTGCTGTTTGGGGACTAATTTTTGAATAGTGCCATCTTGTCTGCAACTGCAGTGCTACTCCTAGATGGGCCAGGTGTTTGTGCCGCACACGTGTGTCGCTTAGCTTAGTCATACAGCCACCTCGGTGCAACTTTTAGGCCTAAAAACAATATTGTGAGGTGTTCAGTGTTCAGAATAGACAAAATGAGTGGAAATGAATGTTATTGAGGTTATTAATACAGTAGGAGCAAATTACCCACAAATTCTGTGATTTTAGCTGTTTTTTTTTTTTTTAAATCATCCAGAACCAAAACCAAAACCAAAACACGAAAGGATGGTTTTGGCAAAACCAAGCCAAAACCAAAACACGAAAGTGGAATAAGAACCAAAACCAAACACAAAACACGAAAAGTGCCAGCCGCACATCTCTAATTTATACACCATTATATACAGTACTACGCACCACACACATGCTTCCCTATGTACTACACACCACACACATATACACCCCTATATACTACACACCACACACATACACCCCTATATACTGCACACCGCACACATATACACCCCTATATACTGCACAGCACACACATACACCCCTATATACTACACAGTGCACACATACACACCCCTATATACTACGCACCACACACATATACACTAGTGATGTGCACCGGAAATTTTTCGGGTTTTGTGTTTTAGATTCGGATCCGCGGCCGTGTTTTGGATTCGGACACGTTTTGGCAAAACCTCCCTGAAAATTTTTTGTCGGATTCGGGTGTGTTTTGGATTCGGGTGTTTTTTTTACAAAAAACCCTCAAAAACAGCTTAAATCATAGAATTTGGGGGTCATTTTGATCCCATAGTATTATTAACCTCAATAACCATAATTTACACTCATTTTCAGTCTATTCTGAACACCTCACATTTCACAATATTATTTTTAGTCCTAAAATTTGCACCGAGGTCTCTGGATGACTAAGCTAAGCGACCCAAGTGGCCGACACAAACACCTGGCCCATCTAGGAGTGGCACTGCAGTGTCAGACAGGATGGCACTTCAAAAAAATAGTCCCCAAACAGCACATGATGCAAAGAAAAAAAGAGGGGCAATGAGGTAGCTGTGTGACTAAGCTAAGCGACCCAAGTGGCCGACACAAATACCTGGCCCATCTAGGAGTGGCACTGCAGTGTCAGACAGGATGGCACTTCAAAAAAATAGTCCCCAAACAGCACATGATGCAAAGAAAAAAAGAGGCGCAAGGAGGTAGCTGTGTGACTAAGCTAAGCGACCCAAGTGGCCGACACAAACACCTGGCCCATCTAGGAGTGGCACTGCAGTGTCAGAGAGGATGGCACTTCAAAAAAATAGTCCCCAAACAGCACATGATGCAAAGAAAAATGAAAGAAAAAAGAGGTGCAAGATGGAATTGTCCTTGGGCCCTCCCACCCACCCTTATGTTGTATAAACAGGACATGCACACTTTAACGAACCCATCATTTTAGCGACAGGGTCTGCCACACGACTGTGACTGAAATGACTGGTTGGTTTGGGCCCCCACCAAAAAAGAAGCAATCAATCTCTCCTTGCACAAACTGGCTCTACAGAGGCAAGATGTCCACCTCCTCCTCATCGTCCGATTCCTCACCCCTTTCACTGTGTACATACCCCTCCTCACAGATTATTAATTCGTCCCCACTGGAATCCACCATCTCAGGTCCCTGTGTACTTTCTGAAGGCAATTGCTGATGGTGAATGTCTCCACGGAGGAATTGATTATAATTCATTTTGATGAACATCATCTTCTCCACATTTTCTGGAAGTAAACTCGTACGCCGATTGCGGACAAGGTGAGCGGCTGCACTAAACACTCTTTCGGAGTACACACTGGAGGGGGGGGGGGGGCAACTTAGGTAAAATAAAGCCAGTTTGTGCAAGGGCCTCCAAATTGCCTCTTTTTCCTGCCAGTATACGTACGGACTGTCTGACGTGCCTACTTGGATGCGGTCACTCATATAATCCTCCACCATTCTTTCAATGGTGACAGAATCATATGCAGTGACAGTAGACGACATGTCAGTAATCGTTGGCAGGTCCTTCAGTCCAGACCAGATGTCAGCACTCGCTCCAGACTGCCCTGCATCACCGCCAGCGGGTGGGCTCGGAATTCTTAGCCTTTTCCTCGCACCCCCAGTTGCGGGAGAATGTGAAGGAGGAGCTGTTGACGGGTCACGTTCCGCTTGACTTGACAATTTTCTCACCAGCAGGTCTTTGAACCTCTGCAGACTTGTGTCTGCCGGAAAGAGAGATACAACGTAGGTTTTAAATCTAGGATCGAGCACGGTGGCCAAAATGTAGTGCTCTGATTTCAACAGATTGACCACCCGTGAATCCTGGTTAAGCGAATTAAGGGCTCCATCCACAAGTCCCACATGCCTAGCGGAATCGCTCTGTTTTAGCTACTCCTTCAATGTCTCCAGCTTCTTCTGCAAAAGCCTGATGAGGGGAATGACCTGACTCAAGCTGGCAGTGTCTGAACTGACTTCACGTGTGGCAAGTTCAAAGGGTTGCAGAACCTTGCACAACGTTGAAATCATTCTCCATTGCGCTTGAGTCAGGTGCATTCCCACTCCTTTGCCTATATCGTAGGCAGATGTATAGGCTTGAATGGCCTTTTGCTGCTCCTCCATACTCTGAAGCATATAGAGGGTTGAATTCCACCTCGTTACCACCTCTTGCTTCAGATGATGGCAGGGCAAGTTCAGGACTGTTTGCTGGTGCTCCAATCTTCGGCACGTGGTGGCTGAATACCGAAAGTGGCCCGCAATTCTTCGGGCCACCGACAGCATCTCTTGCACGCCCCTGTCATTTTTTAAATAATTCTGCACCACCAAATTCAATGTATGTGCAAAACATGGGACGTGCTGGAATTTGCCCAGATGTAATGCACGCACAATATTGGTGGCGTTGTCCGATGTCACAAATCCCCAGGAGAGTCCAATTGGGGTAAGCCATTCTGCGATGATGTTCCTCAGTTTCCGTAAGAGGTTGTCAGCTGTGTGCCTCTTCTGGAAAGCGGTGATACAAAGCGTAGCCTGCCTAGGAACGAGTTGGCGTTTGCGAGATGCTGCTACTGGTGCCGCCGCTGCTGTTCTTGCTGCGGGAGGCAATACATCTACGCAGTGGGCTTTCACAGTCATATAATCCTGAGTCTGCCCTGCTCCACTTGTCCACATGTCCGTGGTTAAGTGGACATTGGGTACAACTGCATTTTTTAGGACCCTGGTCACTCTTTTTCTGACGTCTGTGTACTTTTTCGGTATCGCCTGCCTAGAGAAATGGAACCTAGATGGTATTTGGAACCGGGGACACAGTACCTCAATCAAGTCTGTAGTTGCCTATGAATTAACGGTGGATACCGGACACACGTTTCTCACCGCCCAGGCTGCCAAGGCCTGAGTTATCCGCTTTACATCAGGATGACTGCTGTGATATTTCATCTTCCTCGCAAAGGACTGTTGGACAGTCAATTGCTTACTGGAAGTAGTACAAGTGGTCTTCCGACTTCCCCTCTGGGATGACGATCGACTTCCAGCAGCAACAACAGCAGCGCCAGCAGCAGTAGGCGTTACACTCAAGGATGCATCGGAGGAATCCCAGGCAGGAGAGGACTCGTCAGACTTGCCAGTGACATGGCCTGCAGGACTATTGGCTTTCCTGTCTAAGGAGGAAATTGACACTGAGGGAGTTGGTGGTGTGGTTTGCAGGAGCTTGGTTACAAGAGGAAGGGATTTAGTGGTCAGTGGACTGCTTCCACTGTCATCCAAAGTTTTTGAACTTGTCACTGACTTCTGATGAATGCGCTCCAGGTGACGTATAAGGGAGGATGTTCCTAGGTGGTTAACGTCCTTAGCCCTACTTATTACAGCTTGACAAAGGCAACACACGGCTTGACACCAGTTGTCCGCATTTCTGTTGAAATAATTCCACACCGAAGAGGTGATTTTTTTTGTATTTTGACCAGGCATGTCAATGGCCATATTCGTCCCACGGACAACAGGTGTCTCCCCGGGTGCCTGACTTAAACAAACCACCTCACCATCAGAATCCTCCTTGTCAATTTCCTCCCCAGCGCCAGCAACACCCATATCCTCATCCTGGTGTGCTTCAACAGTGACATCTTCAATTTGACTATCAGGAACTGGACTGCGGGTGCTCCTTCCAGCACTTGCAGGGGGCGTGCAAATGGTGGAAGGCGCAAGCTCTTCCCGTCCAGTGTTGGGAAGGTCAGGCATCGCAACCGACACAATTGGACTCTCCTTGGGGATTTGTGATTTAGAAGAACGCACAGTTCTTTGCTGTGCTTTTGCCAGCTTAAGTCTTTTCATTTTTCTAGCAGGAGGATGAGTGCTTCCATCCTCAGGTGAAGCTGAACCACTAGCCTTGAACATAGGCCAGGGCCTCAGCCGTTCCTTGCCACTCCGTGTCGTAAATGGCACATTGGCAAGTTTATGCTTCTCCTCAGACGATTTTTATTTAGATTTTTGGGTCATTTTACTGAGCTTTATTTTTTTGGATTTTACATGCTCTCTACTATGACAATGGGCATCGGCCTTGGCAGACGACGTTGATGGCATTTCATCATCTCGGCCAAGACTAGTGGCAGCAGCTTCAGCACGAGGTGGAAGTGGATCTTGATCTTTCCCTATTTTACCCTCCACATTTTTGTTCTCCATTTTTTAATGTGTGGAATTATATGCCAGTAATAGACCAACGTATAATACTGGTGGTCACTGTTCAGCAAAACTCTGCACTGTACTCCTCCTATATAATACTGCTGATCCCCAGTCCCCACAATAAAGCAGTGTGAGCACAGATATATGCAGCACACTGAGCACAGATATGGAGCGTTTTTCAGGCAGACAACGTATAATATTGGTGGTCACTGGTCAGCAAAACTCTGCACTGTACTCCTCCTATATAATATACTGGTGGTCCCCAGTCCCCACAATAAAGCAGTGTGAGCACAGATATATGTAGCACACTAAATACAGATATGGAGCGCTTTTTCAGGCAGACAACGTATAATACTGGTGGTCACTGGTCAGCAAAACTCTGCACTGTACTCCTCCTATATAATACTGCTGGTCCCCAGTCCCCACAATAAAGCAGTGTGAGCACAGATATATGCAGCACACTGAGCACAGATATGGAGCGTTTTTCAGGCAGACAACGTAAAATACTGGTGGTCACTGGTCAGCAAAACTCTGCACTGTGCTCCTCCTATATAATACTGCTGGTCCCCAGTCCCCACAATAAAGCAGTGTGAGCACAGATATGGAGCGTTTTTCAGGCAGACAACGTATAATACTGGTGGTCACTGGTCAGCAAAACTCTGCACTGTACTCCTCCTATAATACTGCTGGTCCCCAGAATAAAGATATTTGCACTGCAGCCCCCTAAAACAAAGTGAGAGGACGCCAGCCACGTCCTCTCACTATCATTTCCAATGCACGAGAGAAAAATGGCGGCGACGCGTGGCTTTATATAGAATCCGAATCTTGCGAGAATCCGACAGCAGGATGATGACGTTCGGGCGCGCTCGGGTTAACCGAGCAAGGCGGGAGGATCCGAGTCTGCCTCGGACCCGTGTAAAAAGGGTGAAGTTCGGGGGGGTTCGGATTCCGACGAACCGAACCCCCTCATCACTAATATACACCCCTATATACTACACAACACACATATACACCCCTATATACTACACAGCACACACATACACCCCTAAATATACTACACACCACATACATACAGTATACATCCCTATATACTACACACCACACACATACAATATACACCCCTATATACTACACAGCACACAAATATATACACCATTATATACAGTACTACACTCCGCACACATATATCCCTATATACTACACACCACACACATACACCCCTATATACTACACAGCGCACACATATACAACCCTATATATTACACACCACACACATATACATCCCTATATACTACACAGCCATGCCACACCCAGGGCATCATATACATATTACAGTGCCAATGCGTAAAACACTATATAGGAAGGACGATAAGACCGTTAAAAGCAAGAATAGCCGAGCATGTACGGAACATCAGGAAGGGGACGGAAGAACACCTGTTATCTTTACACTTTAGGGACTACCATCATTCAGATCCCACATCACTCAAATTGAAAAGAAACTGGAGAGGGGGGGACTTTATTCACAAAATCAACAAAGAAGAATTGAGCATGATTGTCAATATGGGGACCCTAGCCCCTAGGGGTCTCAATATTGACAATGAGATCAGGTCGGTCATCTGCAAATAATCTTAAAGACAATAAGGTCAGATACTACGACAGTAGCACAATGTCAGGTCGGTCATCTGCAAATAATCTTAAAGACAATAAGGTCAGATACTACGACAGTAGCACAACGTCAGGTCGGTCATCTGCAAATAATCTTAAAGACAATAAAGGTCAGATACTACAACAGTAGCACAACATCATCCGAATACTGTACACACCTCTTTTCCTCATTTTAGACACCATCAGCAGGAGAACTACAAATATTAATATAGGGTACTTATTTCTAATATATAATGATGCAGAGGCATTACAAACATGGATTCAACAAATACATAAATAAGATATCTGTATTATTTGTATATCTCTCCTAAACATTATACTAGATCAGCTATGTCACATCATACTCTAATTTTGGAAATAGGACCCTACCACTTTAGAGAAATCACACTTACTTTGATAGACAGTTCAGAGGCCAAATCAGTGACACAATCCTTTATCCAATCAGAACCGGTCTGGTTTGATAGACAGGTCAGAGGCCCAATCAGTGATACAGTCCTTCATCCAATCAGAACTGGTATAGCCCACTCAGAAACATACAAATCAGAACAGGTCTGGTTTGATGGACAGGTCAGAGGCCCAATCAGTGATACAATCCTTCATCCAATCAGAACTGGTATGGCCCCCTCAGAAACATACAAATCAGAACAGGTATGGTTTGATAGACAGGTCAGAGGCCCAATCAATGATACAATCCTTCATCCAATCAGAACTGGTATGGCCCCCTCAGAAACATACAAATCAGAACAGGTATGGTTTGATAGACAGGTCAGAGGCCCAATCAGTGATACAATCCTTCATCCAATCAGAACAGGTCTGGTTTGATAGACAGGTCAGAGGCTCAATCAGTGATACAATCCTTCATCCAATCAGAACTGGTATGGCCCACTAAGAAACATACAAATCAGAACAGGTCTAGTTTGATAGACAGGTCAGAGGCCCAATCAGTGATACAATCCTTCATCCAATCAGAACTGGTATGGCCCCCTCAGAAACATAAATCATGTCAATCTAGACCAGGCCTGGCCAACCTGTGGCTCTCCAGCTGTTGTTAAACTACACATCCCAGCATGCCCTGCCACAGTTTTAGCATTCCCTAATAGCAAAACTGTGGCAAAGCATGATGGGACTTGTAGTTTTACAACAGCTGGAGAGCCACAGGTTGGCCAGGCCTGATCTAGACACTTCAAGCACTCCCAGAGGAAGACTGAAAGGTTGAAACGCGTTGGAGAACTACAAAGAAAGGGGTGGTCTTCTGTTTGCCGGCGGTCGGGCTCCCGGCGCTCAGTATACCGGCGCCGGGAGCCCGACAGCCGGCATACCGACACTTATTTTCCCTCGTGGGGGTCCACGACCCCCATAGAGGGAGAATAAAATAGTGTGGCGCGCGTAGCGTGGCGAGCGCAGCGAGCCCGCAAGGGGCTCATTTGCGCTCGCCAAGCTGTCGGTAAGCCGGCGGTCGGGCTCCCGGCGCCGGGATGCTGGTCGCCGGGAGCCCGACCGCCGGCCAGCCGTAGTGAACCCCAAAGAAAGAACCACTACAGATTCAAAGACTTCATCAGGAAGACTCTTTCCCACGTCGAAAAGACCCGGTCACGTGAACGGACCAACCCGGAAGCCAGCAGCGCTGCTAGGATACCAGAGACAGCGGAGGAAGCCAGTGACGGAGCGCGGCTGGAGCGGGCGACAGGTGAGTTCTCTGTAAGCGGTGGGAGAGGTGCAGCTAGCCGCTCTGCAGAGCGGCATCTGAATCCTTTCCCCGCCGCTAGACAGGTCCACCTCTCTGACCGACCTGCACCCGGGGGGCGTCTGAACAAGGACGCACCACGGGCAGCAGGGGCAGAGAGAGGAAACCAGTCCGGAGACGCCCTTTTCTCTAACGTCCTAAGTGGATGCTGGGGACTCCGTAAGGACCATGGGGAATAGCGGCTCCGCAGGAGACAGGGCACAAAAGTAAAGCTTTAGAACTACCTGGTGTGCACTGGCTCCTCCCCCTATGACCCTCCTCCAAGCCTCAGTTAGGATACTGTGCCCGGACGAGCGTACACAATAAGGAAGGATTTTGAATCCCGGGTAAGACAGAAGAGGTCCGGAAAATCGGCGGCAGAAGACGTCCTGTCTTCAACAAGGTAGCGCACAGCACTGCAGCTGTGCGCCATTGCTCTCAGCACACTTCACACTCCGGTCACTGAGGGTGCAGGGCGCTGGGGGGGGGCGCCCTGAGACGCAATAAAAAAACACCTTGGATGGCAAAAAATGCATCACATATAGCTCCTGGGCTATATGGATGAATTTAACCCCTGCCAAAATATATAGAAAAATGGGAGATAAGGCCGCCGATAAGGGGGCGGAGCCTATCTCCTCAGCACACTGGCGCCATTTTCCCTCACAGCTCCGTTGGAGGGAAGCTCCCTGGCTCTCCCCTGCAGTCACTACACTACAGAAAGGGTTAAAAAAGAGAAGGGGGGCACTAATTACACACAGTATTAAAGATACAGCAGCTATAAGGGGAAAAACACTTATATAAGGTTATCCCTGTATATATATAGCGCTCTGGTGTGTGCTGGCAAACTCTCCCTCTGTCTCCACAAAGGGCTAGTGGGGTCCTGTCCTCTATCAGAGCATTCCCTGTGTGTGTGCTGTATGTCGGTACGTTTGTGTCGACATGTATGAGGAGAAAAATGATGTGGAGACGGAGCAGATTGCCTGTAATAGTGATGTCACCCCCTAGGGGGTCGACACCTGAGTGGATGAACTGTTGGAAGGAATTACGTAACAGTGTCAGCTCTGTATAAAAGACAGTGGTTGACATGAGACAGCCAGCTACTCAGCTTGTGCCTGTCCAGACGTCTCATAGGCCGTCAGGGGCTCTAAAGCGCCCGTTACCTCAGATGGCAGATATAGACGCCGACACGGATACTGACTCCAGTGTCGACGGTGAAGAGACAAATGTGACTTCCAGTAGGGCCACACGTTACATGATTGAGGCAATGAAAAATGTTTTACACATTTCTGATAATACAAGTACCACCAAAAAGGGGTATTATGTTCGGTGAGGAAAACTACCTGTAGTTTTCCTGAATCTGAGAAATTAAATGAGGTGTGTGATGATGCGTGGTTTTCCCCCGATAACAACTGATAATTTCTAAAATGTTATTGGCATTATATCCTTTCCCGCCAGAGGTTAGGGTGCGTTGGGAAACACCCCCTAGGGTGGATAAAGCGCTCACACGCTTGTAAGAACAAGGGCTCTACCCTCTCCTGAGATGGCCGCCCTTAAGGATCCTGCTGATAGAAAGCAGGAGGGTATCCTAAAATGTATTTACACACATACTGGTGTTATACTGCGACCAGCAATCGCCTCAGCCTGGATGTGCAGTGCTGGGTTGGCGTGGTCGGATTCCCTGACTGAAAATATTGATAATTATTGCCTATAGAGCATTTGAAAGATGCATTTCTATATATGCGTGATGCATAGCGGAATATTTGCCGACTGGCATCAAGTCTAAGTGCGTTGTCCATTTCTACCAGTAGAGGGTTATGGACACGACAGTGGTCAGGTGATGCGGATTCCAAACGGCATTTGGAAGTATTGCCTTATTAAGGGGAGGAGTTATTTGGGGTCGGTCTTTCAGACCTGGTGGCCACGGCAACAGCTGGGAAATCCACGTTTGTACCCCAGGTCGCCTCTCAACATGAGAAGACGCCGTATTATCAGGCGCAGTCTTTTCGTGGGCAAGCGGGCAAAAGGTTCCTCATTTCTGCCCCGTGACACAGGGAGAGGAAAAAGGCTGCAGAAATCAGCCAGTTCCCAGGAACAGAAAACCTCTCCCGCCTCTGCCAAGCCCTCAGTATGACGCTGGGGCTTTACAAGCAGAATCAGGCACGGTGGGGGCCCGTCTCAATGAATTTCAGCGCGCAGTGGGCTCACTCGCAAGTAGACCCCTGGATCCTTCAGGTGATATCTCAGGGGTACAAATTAGAATTCGAGACGTCTCCCCCTCGCCGTTTCCTAAAGTCGGCTTTACCGATGTCTCCTTCTGACAGGGAGACAGTTTTGGAAGCCATTCACAAGCTGTATTCCCAGCAGGTGATAATCAAGATACCCCTCCTGCAACAGGGAACGGGGTATTATTCCACACTGTTGTGGTACCGAAGCCGGACGGCTCGGTGAGACAGATTCTAAATCTAAAATCTTTGAACACTTACATACAGAGGTTCAAATTCAAGATTGAGTCACTCAGAGCAGTGATTGCGAACCTGGAAGAAGAGGACTACATGATGTCTCGGTACATCAAGGATGCTTACATTCATGTCCCAATTTACCCTTCTCACCAAGGGTACCTCAGGTTTATGGTACAGAACTGTCACTATCAGTTTCAGACGCTGCCGTAGGGATGGTCCACGGCACCCCGGGTCTTTACCAAGGTAATGGCCGAAATGATGATACTCCTTCAAAAGAAGGGAATTTTAGTTATCCCTTACTTGGACGATTCCCTGATAAGGGTAAGATCCAAGGAACAGTTGGAGGTCGGTGTAGCACTATCTCAGGTAGTGTTGCGGCAGCACGATTGGATTCTCAATATTCCAAAATCGCAGCTAAAAGATTCCGACGACTCGTCTTCTGTTCTTAGGGATGATCCTGGACACAGTTCAGAAAAAGGTGTTTCTCCCGGAGGAGAAAGTCAGGGAGTTATCCGAGCTAGTCGGGAACCTCCTATAACCGAGCCACGTCTCAGTACATCAATGAGATGGTTCTAAAAAAAATGGTGGCTTCCTATGAAGCAATCCCATGCGGCAGATTCCACGCAAGAACTTTCCAGTGGGACCTGCTGGACAAATGGTCTGGCTCGCATCTTCAGATGCATCAGCGGATAACCCTGTCACCAAGCACAAGGGTGTCTCTCCTGTGGTGGTTGCAGAGTGCTCATCTTCTAGAGGGCCGCACATTCAGGACTGGGTCCTGGTGACCACGGATGCCAGCCTGCGAGGCTGGGGAGCAGTCACACAGGGAAGGAATTTCCAGAGCTTATGGTCAAGCCTGGAGACATCACTTCACATAAATATCCTGAAGCTAAGGGCCATTTACAATGCTCTAAGCTCAGCAAGACCTCTGCTTCAAGGTCACCCGGAGTTGATCCATTCGGACAACATCACGGCAGTCACCCACGTAAACAGACAGGGTGACACAAGAAGCAGAAGGGCAATGGCAGAAGCTGCAAGGATTCTTCGCTGGGCGGAAAATCATGTGATAGCACTGTCAGCAGTATTCATTCCGGGAGTGGACAACTGGGAAGCAGACTTCCTCAGCACGACCTCCACCCGGGAGAGTGGGGACTTCACCCAGAAGTCTTCCACATGTTTATAAAACTCGACAAGTATTGCGCCAGGTCAAGGGACCCTCAGGCAATAGCTATAGACGCTCTGGTAACACAGTGGGTGTACCAGTCAGTGTATGTGTTCCCTCCTCTGCCTCTCATAACCAAGGTACTGAGAATTATAAGATGGAGAGGAGTAAGCACTATATTCGTGGCTCCGGATTGGCCAAGAAGGACTTGGTAACCGGAACTTCAAGAGATGCTCACGGAGGATCCGTGGCCTCTACCTCTAAGAAGGGACCTGCTCCAGCAAGGACCCTGTCTGTTCCAAGACTTACCGCGGCTGCGTTTAACGGCAGGGCGGTTGAACGCCGGATCCTGAAGGAAAAAGGCATTCCGGATGAAGTCATCCCTATCCTGATCAAAGCCAGGAAAGATATAACCGCAAAACATTATCACCGCATTTGGCGAAAATATGTTGCGTGGTGCGAGGCCAGTAAGGCCCCGACGGAGGAATTTTCAACTAGGCCGATTCCTACATTTCCTGCAAACAGGAGTGTCTATGGGCCTGAAATGGGGGTCCATTAAGGTTCCAATTTCGGCCCTGTCAATTTTCTTCCAAAAAGAACTAGCTTCAGTCCCTGAAGTTCAGACGTTTGTGAAAGGGGTACTGCATATACAGCCTCCTTTTGTGCCTCCAGTGGCACCTTGGGATCTAAATGTAGTTTTTGGGTTCCAAAAGTCACATTGGTTTGAACCACTTAAATATGTGGAGTTAAAATATCTCACATGGAAAGTGGTCATGCTGTTGGCCCTGGCCTGGGCCAGGTGCGTGTCAGAATTGGCGGCTTTATCCGGTAAAAGCCCTCATCTGATTTTCCATGTGGACAGGGCGGAATTGAGGACTTGTCCTCAGTTTCTCCCTAAGGTGGTTTCCAGCGTTTCACCTGAATCAAGCTATTGTGGTGCCTGCGGCTACTAGGGACTTGGAGGACTCCAAGTTGGCTAGACGTTGTCAGAGCCCTGGAAATATAGGTTTCCAGGACGGCTGGAGTCAGAAAATCTGACTCGTTGTTTATTCTGTATGCACCCAACAAGCTGGGTGCTCCTGCTTCTAAGCAGACTATTGCTCGTTGGATTTGTAGTACAATTCAGCTTGCACATTCTGTGGCAGGCCTGCCACAGCCAAAATCTGTAAAAGCCCATTCCACAAGGAAAGTGGGCTCATCTTGGGCGGCTGCCCGAGGGGTCTCGGCTTTACAACTTTGCCGAGCAGCTACTTGGTCAGGAGCAAATACGTTTGTAAAATTCTACAAATTTGATACCCTGGCTGAGGAGGACCGGGAGTTCTCTCATTTGGTGCTGCAGAGTCATCCGCACTCTCCCGCCCGTTTGGGAGCTTTGGTATAATCCCCATGGTCCTTACGGAGTCCCCAGCATCCACTTAGGACGTTAGAGAAAATAAGAATTTACTTACCGATAATTCTATTTCTCGTAGTCCGTAGTGGATGCTGGGCGCCCATCCCAAGTGCGGATTGTCTGCAATACTGGTACATAGTTATTGTTACCAAAAAATCGGGTTATTGCTGTAGTGAGCCATCTTTTCTAGAGGCTCCTCTGTTATCATGCTGTTAACTGGGTTTAGATCACAAGTTATATGGTGTGATTGGTGTGGGTGGTATGAGTCTTACCCGGGATTCAAAATCCTTCCTTATTGTGTACGCTCGTCCGGGCACAGTATCCTAACTGAGGCTTGGTGGAGGGTCATAGGGGGAGGAGCCAGTGCACACCAGGTAGTTCTAAAGCTTTACTTTTGTGCCCAGTCTCCTGCGGAGCCGCTATTCCCCATGGTCCTTACGGAGTCCCCAGCATCCACTACGGACTACGAGAAATAGAATTATCGGTAAGTAAATTCTTATTTTTTACCCCACTTATGCCACCACCGTAAGCTCAGGGCATCGTGAAGGTTTTAAAGATTTTTTACCAACACCAGCATTTGTTATTTATTTTTTCCTAAAGACTTTTCAACGGCAGATGTGTGGGACGCCGCAGTCTGTATTATAACCTGCATGAACTTTATAAGAGACAATATCGCCCACCTGCATGAACTTTATGAGACAATATCGCCCACCCTGGGCATTAAACGCACACCTTTAGATTGGCCAGTATACAATAAATACAGTGTCTCACAACAATTTATTCGCATCATATTGTTATTTTTGTGATTTCTATATCCAAGTGCAAACTCAAATTTGGGTCTGTTCATACATTATCCTTTATTACATCTGATGTGCATTCGTTAGCTAAACACACACACCTTAGGGGTTGAGCGCAGTTCTATTGTGGTATATCCACTAAGCTTCTCCCCTTATTACTTAAAATGGTCTCAAAATATTTTGATTCATTACTTAAAGTATAAACAGAGGCAATAGATCAGAATTGCAACTTGGAAGGAAGGATTAAATGCACTAGGAGGGCTATGGACTAAGGGCCTAATTCAGACCTGTTCGCTCGCTAGGGTTTTTTTGCAGTTCTGCGTTCGCATAGTCGCCGGCCATAGGGGAATGTATTTTCACTTTGCAAGTGTGTGAACGCATGTGTAGCAGAGCTGTACAAACAGATTTTGTGCAGTCTTTGAGTAACCCAGGTTTTACTAAGCCGCTGCGATCACTTCAGCCTGTCTGGGACCGGACGTCAGGAACCGTCCCTGCAAACGCATGGACACGCCTTCGCTTTTCCAACCACTCGCAGAAAACGGTCAGTTGACACCCACAAACGCCTTCTTCCTGTCAATCTCCCTGCGAATGGATTTGTCGCACAAACCCATCCCTGAGCGGCGATACGCGGTGCATACGCATGTGCAGTTTAGACCTGATCGCCCGCTGTACGAAAACGCAACCTAGCGATCAGGTCTGAATTAGGCCCTAAGAAGAGAGATAAATAGCCATAGTTGCAACTTTCTGTCAAATCCGAAGTGGGTTGTGGACCCGGTTTGGGTTCTTGTGAAACTGGAGGCACAGATTCCTTAAATAAGAGATGGGCTGGACAGATTAAAGTCTCTCATAGGTTTATTAAAGCGTAGCACACAAGATTAGACCAGTACAACAGGTATTGACCAGGAAGGAGGACACAGGAAAAAGTAATCCTTGAGAAACTGCTTCTGTGACTCGACTTGAGACGAGCCACCTCCGGGGAACTCGGCAACTGCTGCGATACATCTAAGGTGCTGGTCAAGCGATGGTGATCGTCCACTGCAGTGGATGAGCAAGGTGGATTGGGACTGCAGAGTGGCACTTGCTGGCACGCCGATAGGTGCACTTAAGATGCTATAGTGATTAGACTGCGGAGCACAGATGAGCCACAATGCTGCAGCATGAAGGGAGACGTTGCACAGACAATCTGTACACAAAAAAACTCAGGCTAAGTACCTGTTTGGCCAGCCCTGATTGGCCCGATACTGCACATCGCTCCAGTACTGCCTGATTGGCTCCTGCAGTCACATGGTCATATCCAAGATGGCGGCACCCACAAGCAGACGCCGCTAATCTTCCTCAGCTAGCCCAGACCTGCACCCAACCGCAACACTCCTCACCAGCCTACCTGCGCACAGAGCACACCGCCAGCAGCCCATCCCGATTCAGGAGGGACGCCGCCACAGTGATTGGGCTGGTAAGTCCCGGAGCTTGCATCCCTGAGCCGTGACACGTCCATCTTGACCAGTTTTAACACATTCTGCGCAAAATCTCTTTACTATCAATTTCTAATAAAAAGTAGCCCAATTCCTATAGTCACTCGCCCTAAAACAAATAATTTTTTACATAAATCAGATGGCTTTTGGAAATACTTTGAAGCCAATCCAATTTATGTTGACTATTGTATAAAAATGGGGGGTAAGTATCATTACAAGATCTCCAAAACCAGAAAATATTAAGTGCATGGATAAATTTGGAATGAAGGTAATTATAATGTAGCAAATCTGAAAATGCAATGTAACACTATCACTCTTCCAAATAAATAAAATATCAACTACAGAATGTCAAAACAGTGAATATGTGATCACCGGTAAATCTATTTCTCGTAGTCCGTAGTGGATGCTGGGGACTCCGTAAGGACCATGGGGAATAGACGGGCTCCGTAGGAGACTGGGCACTCTAAGAAAGATTTAGTACTACTGGTGTGCACTGGCTCCTCCCTCTATGCCCCTCCTCCAGACCTCAGTTAAGGAAACTGTGCCCGGAAGAGCTGACATTACAAGGAAAGGATTTTGGAATCCAGGGTAAGACTCATACCAGCCACACCAATCACACCGTATAACTTGTGATAAACTTACCCAGTCAACAGTATGAACAACAACAGAGCATCAAACAATGGATGCCAACATAACAGAACCCTTTATTAAGCAATAACTATATACACGTATTGCAGAAAGTCCGCACTTGGGACGGGCGCCCAGCATCCACTACGGACTACGAGAAATAGATTTACCGGTGAGTAAAATCTTATTTTCTCTAACGTACTAGTGGATGCTGGGGACTCCGTAAGGACCATGGGGATTATACCAAAGCTCCCAAACGGGCGGGAGAGTGCGGATGACTCTGCAGCACCGAATGGGCAAACACAAGGTCCTCCTCAGCCAGGGTATCAAACTTGTAAAACTTAGCAAATGTGTTTGAACCCAACCAAGTAGCTGCTCGGCAAAGCTGTAATGCCGAGACCCCTCGGGCAGCCGCCCAAGAAGAGCCCACTTTCATTGTGGAATGGGCTTTTACTGATTTTGGATGCGGCAATTCAGCCGCAGAAGGAGCCTGCTGAATCGTGCTACAGATCCAGCGAGCAATGGTTTGCTTTGAAGCAGGAGCACCCAGCTTGTTGGATGCATACAGGATAAACAGCGAGTCAGTCTTCCTGACTCCAGCCGTCCTGGCTACATAGATCTTCAAAGCCCTGACTACATCAAGCAACTTGGAATCCTCCAAGTCACGAGTAGCCGCAGGCACCACAATAGGTTGGTTCAAATGAAAAGATGACACCACCTTCGGCAGAAATTGCGGACGAGTCCGTAATTCTGCCCTGTCCATATGGAAATCCAGATAGGGGCTTTTACATGACAAAGCCGCCAATTCTGACACACACCTAGCCGAAGCTAAGGCCAACAGCATGACCACCTTCCACGTGAGATACTTTAGCTCCACGGTCTTAAGTGGCTCAAACCAGTGGGATTTCAGGAAATCCAACACCACGTTGAGATCCCAAGGTGCCACTGGTGGCACAAAAGGGGGCTGAATATGCAGCACTCCCTTAACAAACGTCTGAACTTCAGGAAGAGAAGCCAGTTCCTTTTGAAAGAAAATGGATAGGGCCGAAATCTGGACCTTTATGGACCCCAACTTCAAGCCCATAGTCACTCCAGACTGTAGGAAGTGCAGGAACCGGCCCAGCTGGAATTCCTCTGTAGGGGCCTTCCTGGCCTCACAGCAGGCAACATATTTTCGCCATATACGGTGATAGTGTTTTGCTGTCACGTCCTTCCTAGCCTTTATTAGCGTAGGAATAACTTCATCCGGAATGCCTTTTTCCACTAGGATCCTGCGTTCAACCGCCATACCGTCAAACGCAGCAGCGGTAAGTCTTGGAACAGACAGGGCCCCTGTTGCAACAGGTCCTGTCTGAGAGGCATAGGCCATGGGTCCTCTGTGAGCATTTCTTGCAGTTCCGGGTACCAAGTCCTTCTTGGCCAATCCGGAACAATGAGTATTGTTCTCACTCCTCTTTTTCTTACAATTCTCAGCACCTTGGGTATGAGAGGAAGAGGAGGAAACACATAGACCGACTGGAACACCCACGGTGTTACTAGTGCGTCCACAGCTATCGCCTGAGGGTTTCTTGACCTGGCGCAATACCTTTGTAGCTTTTTGTTGAGACGGGACGCCATCATGTCCACCTGTGGCAGTTCCCATCGATTTGTAATCTGAGTGAAGACTTCGTGATGAAGTCCCCACTCTCCCGGGTAGAGGTCGTGCCTGCTGAGGAAGTCTGCTTCCCAGTTGTCCACTCCCGGAATGAACACTGCAGACAGTGCTTGCACGTGATTCTCCGCCCAACGAAGAATCCTGGTGGCTTCCGCCATCGCCACTCTGCTTCTTGTGCCGCCCTGGCGGTTTAAATGAGCCACTGCGGTGATGTTGTCTGACTGAATCAGCACCGGTTGGTTGCGAAGCAGAGGCTCGGCTCCGCTTGACTCAGGGCATTGTATATGGCCCTTAGTTCCAGGATATTTATATGCAGACAAGCCTCCTGACTTGACCACAACCCTTGGAAGTTTCTTCCCTGAGTGACTGCCCCCTCATCCTCGGAGGCTCGCATCCGTGGTCACCAGGACCCAGTCCTGTATGCCGAACCTGCGGCCCTCGAGAAGGTGAGCACTCTGTAGCCACCACAGAAGAGTCACCCTGGCCCTCGGGGACACGGTGATCAGCCGATGCATCTGAAGATGCGATCCGGACCACTTGTCCAACAGATCCCACTGAAAGATCCTCGCATGGAGGAATGGCTTCGTACGATGCCACCATCTTTCCCAGGACTCGCGTGCAGTGATGCACCGACACCTGTTTCGGTTTTAAGAGGTCTCTGACTAGAGTCACGAGCTCCAGAGCCTTCCCCGCCGGGAGAAACACCTTCTTCTGGTCTGTGTCCAGAATCATGCCCAGAAAGGGCAGACGTGTCGTAGGAATCAGCTGCGACTTTGGGATATTCAGAATTCAGCCATGCTGCTGCAACACTTCCTGAGAGTGTGCTACGCTGATCAGCAACTGCTCTCTGGACCTCGCCTTTATGAGGAGATCGTCCAAGTATGGGATAACTGTGACTCCTTGTTTTCTCAGGATCACCATCATTTCCGCCATTACCTTGGTAAATATTCTCGGTGCCGTGGAGAGCCCAAACGGCAACGTCTGGAATTGGTAATGACAGTCCTGTACCACAAATCTGAGGTACTCCTGATGAGGTGGATAAATGGGGACATGCAAGTAAGCATCCTTGATGTCCAGAGACACCATAAAATCCCCCTCTTCCAGGCTTGCAATGACCGCTCTGAGCGATTCCATTTTGAACTTGAATCTTTTCAGATAAATGTTCAGGGACTTTAAATTCAATATGGGTCTGACCGAACCGTCCGGTTTCGGTACCACAAACATTGTGGAATAGTATCCCCTTCCCTGTTGAAGGAGGGGAACCTTTACCACCACCTGCTGGAGACATAACTTGTGAATTGCCGCTAACACTACTTCCCGTTCCATGGGGGAAGCTGGCAGGGCCGACTTGAGGTAACGGTGAGGGGGCATCACTTCGAATTCCAGCTTGTATCCTTGAGACACAATCTGTATAGCCCAGGGATCCACCTGTGAGCAAACCCACTGGTGGCTGAAATTTCGGAGACGCGCCCCCACCGCTCCTGGCTCCACCTGTGGAGCCCCAGCGTCATGCGGTGGATTTAGTGGAAGCCGGGGAGGACTTCTGTTCCTGGGAACTAGCTGTATGGTGCAGCTTCTTTCCTCTACCCCTGCCTCTGGCAAGAAAGGACGCACCTCTGACCTTCTTGCTTCTTTGTGATCGAAAGGACTGCATTTGGTAATACGGTGCTTTCTTAGGCTGTGAGGGAATATATGGCAAAAAATTTGACTTCCCAGCCGTAGCTGTGGAAACTAGGTCCGAGAGACCGTCCCCAAACAACTCCTCACCCTTGTAAGGTAAAACCTCCATGTGCTTTTTGGAGTCAGCATCACCTGTCCATTGCCGAGTCCACAGGACCCTTCTGGCAGAAATTGACATTGCATTTATTCTAGAGCCCAGTAGGCAAATGTCCCTCTGAGCATCCCTCATATATAGGACAGCGTCTTTTATATGCCCCAGGGTCAGTAAAATGGTATCCTTGTCTAAGGTATCCAGTTCCTCAGACAGATTATCTGTCCATGCTGCTACAGCACTACACATCCAGGCCGACGCAATTGCCGGCCTCAGTAGAGTACCTGATTGCGTATAAACAGACTTCAGGATACTTTCCTGCTTCCTATCGGCAGGATACTTTAGGGCGGCCGTTTCCTGTGACGGCAGGGCCACCTTCTTAGATAAGCGTGTCGGAGCTTTATCTACCCTAGGGGAGGATTCCCAGCGCATCCTGTCCGTTGGCGGGAAAGGGTATGCCATAAGTAACCTTTTGGAAATCAGCACTTTCCTATCGGGGGAATCCCACGTGTTTTCACATAACTCATGTGAAGGGGGAAAAGTCACCTCTTGCTTTTTCTCCCCATACGTATAAACCTTCTTGTCATGGACAGGGTTTACCTCTGATATGTGCAATACATCCTTCATTGCTATAATCATGTAGCGGATGGCTTTAGCCATTTTAGGCTGCAATTTTGCATCATCGTCATCGACACTGGAGTCAGAATCCGTGTCGATATCTGTGTCAACAATTTTGGATAGTGGGCGCTTCTGAGACCCTGACGGCCTCTGCGCTGTAGGATCAGGCATGGGCTGAGACCCCGACTGTCCCAAGGCATCAGCTTTATCCAACCTTTTATGCAAGGAGTTTACATTATCATTTAACACCTTCCACCTATCCATCCAATCAGGTGTCGGCGCCGACGGCGGAGACACGTCATTCATCTGCACTTGCTCTGCCTCCACATAGCCCTCCTCATCAAACATGTCGACACATGCGTACCGACACACCACACACACAGGGGATGCTCTATATGAGGACAGGACCCCCACAAGGCCTTTTGGAGAGAGAGAGAGAGAGTATGCCAGCACACACCCCAGCGCTATATGACCCAGGAATCACACAGTAACTTAGTATTTACCCAGTAGCTGCTGTATATATGATTAATGCGCTAAATTTATGTGCCCCCCCTCTCTTTTTACCCTCTTTCTACCGTGAGTCTGCAGCGGAGAGCCTGGGGAGCTTCCTCTCAGCGGAGCTGTGGAGAGAAAATGGCGCTGGTGAGTGCTGAGGAAGAAGGCCCCGCCCCCTCAGCGGCGGGCTTCTGTCCCGCGATTTTGTGTAAAATTAATGGCGGGGGCTCATGCATATTACAGTGCCCAGCTGTATATATGCTGCTTTTGCCAGGAGGTAATCAATTGCTGCCCAGGGCGCCCCCCCCTGCGCCCTGCACCCTACAGTGACCGGAGTGTGTGGGTTAGTGTGGGCGCAATGGCGCACAGCTGCAGTGCTGTGCGCTACCTCATATTTAGACAGGAGTCTTCTGCCGCCGATTTTGACGTCTTCTTGCTTCAACCCGCCGGCTTCTGTCTTCTGGCTCTGCAAGGGGGACGGCGGCGCGGCTCCGGGAACGGACGACCAAGGTTAGGTTCCTGTGTTCGATCCCTCTGGAGCGAATGGTGTCCAGTAGCCTAAGAAGCGCAACCTAGCCGCAGTTAGTAGGTTTGCTTCTCTCCCCTCAGTCCCACGTAGCAGAGAGCCTGTTGCCAGCAGAAGCTCTCTGAAAATAAAAAACCTAACTAAAATACTTTCTTATTAGCAAGCTCAGGAGAGCTCACTAAAATGCACCCAGCTCTGTCCGGGCACAGATTCTAACTGAGGTCTGGAGGAGGGGCATAGAGGGAGGAGCCAGTGCACACCAGTAGTACTAAATCTTTCTTAGAGTGCCCAGTCTCCTGCGGAGCCAGTCTATTACCCATGGTCCTTACGGAGTCCCCAGCATCCACTAGGACGTTAGAGAAAATAAAAAAAAACTACATATGCAAAACGGACACGTGATTAAAATTACTCTCTCCAAGATTTGTTAAACTAAAGTATTTTATGGGAAAATATTAAAACTTTAATTGCCAGAGATGGTACTAGAGGAAGATTAGTTTTCCAGCACGCCTAACAAGGCATCACCTGTCTGCCAGTCGCTGTGTGAATTTGTTGACCTATGCAGTCACGGTGTGATATGGCAATGCCAAGTGTTCTGATCTTGTTGCCTTGGATCGAGGAGATTAAATCTGCGGAGATGACCATTGGCCAACCCTTGGCTAGGTTGGCGGATGTATTCGCTGCAAGGAGTTTGTCCAGAGCAAATAAGATGATTGGAGATAGCAGCCACCGTTGGCGGATGTATTCGCTGCAAGGAGTTTGTCCAGAGCAAATAAGATGATTGGAGATAGCAGCCACCCATGTAATGTGTTCTTTTCTCTTCTGCCGTCAGGGAGACGTTATAGGTGTTTAGGGTGTCGAACTTGTAGGTTGAGGAACAGTTTCCTCCCTTCTGTAATTATTAGGTTGAATTCCCAATTTTGCTGGTGTATTTTATATGATATGAGTGTACTGTATGCAATTTCGCTATACATGTTCAATGTTGTAGTGACAATAAATATTCTTATCTAAACCTAACATCCACCAGCCCCCCCCCCCCCCCCCCCCCCCCTCCTCCCGAAGTCTTACCTGACTTGGGGCCAGGTGTCTCCTTGGTCGGGATACCGGCTGTCTATATTCCGGCGCCGGATGTTGTACTCTTCTTGATGCTGGCTTCGGAATTCAGAAGGGGGCTGTTATTCCGGCGTCGGTATTCTGACCGCCGGGATACCGACAGGTGGGATCCTGACTGCTTCCCTCTGCAATGACTGGTTTGCTGTAATACTTTTTCTTAGAAAATGACGTTAGCTTATTTTTTTAATTACTTCAAACAATTTATTATTGTGGGAACATTCAGTTATTTCCTTTTTTTTTTTTTTTTTAAACGGTTGCATCTTGGTGGGATTGAATATAAGCTGCTTCAAATTTCCAGTTCAAGACCACCAATTTGAAAATGTAGCTCTTTGTCTCATACTGTTCCCGAAGAACAATATAGTCATTAAATAAGGGCCACTGTTTTCTTGGATATTCAAATTTATGGCTTTTGCATTTATAGCAGTCACAAGAAATACAACATCAGCTTCGTATCAGATTTTCCCTATAACACAATCAAGTCAATGTGTAGAAAACAAAATCAAATATTTATTTGCAAAGGTCCCTTTTCAACAATATGTAAAGTTGACAATTTGAAGCAACATGTTTTAGTTTGTTACATGGGTCTCACAGTCTAGCACTTTTACCAAGAGGACAATCCGCACAAATAAAAAAGTTAACAGTTCAAGTGTTTGTATTACAGCAATTTTCATTGTAAATGTTGATTGTAAAAATAACTTACATGAAATCAAAATCTGAATTTTTTTTTAATGTTTTTTTTTTACACATTTCCCATAAACGGAGCATATTCTACAGTATAGAGATCACAATTCTGTCATGAAGTACATAATCCTCTTCATCAACATGTATTTTCTTTAGAGGACGGAATACAAAAATATAAAAAGGAGACCAGTGCGGCAGTGCCAGACCACCCACATTCACAGACACAAAGGCAAGGGTGTGATTTTACTTGCAGACTATAGATGGCAGCATATTGTAACAAACGGATAATGAGGATACTACGCCCAAGGCTGGAATTCTTTGAACAGTTATAATGCAGATATTTAGGGATCACTAACCGTGAAGCACTTGCTTTAGTACAATTACAGAGCAGCTGAGTCACATATAGGCCCTCATTCCGAGTTGATCGGTCGCAAGGCGAATTTAGCAGAGTTACACACGCTAAGCCGCCGCCTACTGGGAGTGAATCTTAGCTTCTTAAAATTGCGACCGATGTATTCGCAATATTGCGATTACTAACTACTTAGCAGTTTCAGAGTAGCTCCAGACTTACTCTGCCTGTGCGATCAGTTCAGTGCTTGTCGTTCCTGGTTGATGTCACAAACACACCCAGCGTTCGCCCAGGCACTCCCACCGTTTCCCCGGCCACTCCTGCGTTTTTTCCGGAAACGGTAGCGTTTCAGCCACACGCCCCTGAAACGCCGTGTTTCCGCCCAGTAACACCCATTTCCTGTCAATCACATTACGATCGCCGGAGCGAAGAAAAAGCCGTGAGTAAAATTACTTTCATCATAGTAAAGTTACTTGGCGCAGTCGCAGTGCGAACATTGCGCATGCGTACTAAGCGGATTTTCACTGCGATGCGATGAAAAATACTGAGCGAACAACTCGGAATGAGGGCCATAGGCTATATATGTGAAACACTTAAAATAAAAGAATTAAAAAAAAAAAATTGCAATTTTATATAGAGCTAAAGTACCTTATTAGCCCGTTACATCAGTCTTCAATGATTGGCTACCCCAATGATTGGCTACCCGAGTGAACAATGGGCAAAGGTTCAATTGCTAAGCTGAGACAGAAGGTAAGAAAAATTGAGCCAAGTTACGTACACTCGCACACAAAACCATGCTAGATTATCCTGAAAATTCAAAAAAAAGAAAAAAAAGGAAAAATCTAAAGAAAAAATCCAATAGCTGGTGCAGTTTGCAGAGGATGTCACTCAGACATAACTACGAGGGTGCAGTCACCATGAGGAGCACTGCTAAACAATTTGAATCTATCCATATACAAAGTTTATACCCCATTTTCACTGCTGCTAAAAACTCGGGTTATTGCCGTGACAACCTGGAAGCGGCTCAGTACAAAACCAGGTCAAGTGACACGGGAATTTAACCCGGCTAGCTTGCAGGGTTGACCCCAGGAAGGACCCAGGTCATGGTGCAGTGTAAACGTGTCGGGCCGATGTGACCCGGCACCTGTTTACAGCATAGGGAGAACCGGCGGTAGGAAATGATCTTCTCTCCAAGCGTCGGCACTGGTCACATGTGCAGGGACGTCACCGACCCGGGTCCAGCCGACACGCTGAAAGGGATCCCAGCTGTGTAGTTATTTACTATATTCGCAACAGTGATATGTCCGAATATCCTGCACGGCTACATCTCTGATTAACACTGTAAATATCACTTCTGCTAAGAGAGGTTTGAAAGCCAAGGCACACAGGCAGTATGTGGCTTGTTTGTTTCTTAAATCGAGTCACAGCAACAAGAGGCTGCAGATTTTCTCCAACAGAACCTACATAACACAACCCTTTCAGGCACATGGAAGCCACACCAGAAGCAACACAATAATCAACACAGAAGCAACAATGTAAATAAAGATTTTGCATTATAGATCCATGTCCGGTCACATGGCTGAATCCAGAGGGAGCAGAACAGCACTTCTTAGTGGCAATGCTGAAGTCGGGGCTGGGTCCATCAGTGATCCAACCCAGGCAGACTGATGCAGTTTCCACGGAGACAGTCTGCACTGTAGGGTGTGAAGGCCTTTGTCGATCTATAGCAACATATCTGTATCAATGGAACTTGTAATCAAACTGCTACCAGTGGACTCTTGTGCCTTTATAGAAAAGTCCTTCATGTAGTCTAACCTTGTGCAATTGTGCCATCTTTTCAGTAGCCTTAATAAATTAAATACATGATCAGCGAAGATAATTGTCCCTCATCTTTTCCAAAGCTTTGCATTTAACTTCTTTGCCAGAAAATGAACTTGCTGCAGACTAGCAATACTGAGTGTGCAAGTTCATTTATAGCCATTAGAAACACATCACTAAAATGTATAACATTTAGTCATTAATACACAGATTTATCACATTTTCTCAGGTAGAAACCCAACATCAGAAATACTCGTTTCAAGAAGAACCTGTCAGCAGAGTAGCAGGCAGTTTAGTCTTATAACGCAGAGATATACTAATTAGCTAGGAGGAAAGAACTAGGCTTTTCTCTCCAGAGTCGCCTTCCATTCTGCATGGTGCCACCACACAAGGCACGGAACACCAGTAAGGAGCACAGACTGTTACGCTGTGTGAGAGACCCTGCGTCTGACACCTAAAATTAGCATAAGAGTCATTTTGGGCACAGCTATGTCTCTCAGGCAAATGGACCCTTGCTTAAACACTACTTATTGGTGCCATCAATGATGTTATAAAGTACACTCTACTTCATTAAAGGCTAACAAAAGGAAGAAAAAGTTCTCGTTACCCAGGCAACAGGTCCTTTTAGTTAAAGTCATCTAGTGCACAACAGTTTCTAGAAATGCTAAATTAGGCATCAAAGGGGTATATGTACTAAGCATTGGAGAGAGATAAAGTTGACGGAGATAAAGCACCACCAAACCGCTCCTGTCATTTTTCAAACACAGCCTGTAACATGGCAGTTAGCCAATTGGCTGTTACTTTATCTCTCTCCAAGGCTTAGTAAACAGACCCATACAGTAAGTTGGCTATGGCCCTATTAGAAACCTTTAACATAAGGTTCTATCTAAAGCCCTATAACACTAATTTCATTATATATATATATATATATATATATATATATATATATATACACACACACACATATATATATATATATATATATATATATATATATATATAACAAAAATGATTTCCATGCAAACAGATGAAAGTGAACATATAGATCATCTTACTGAAAAACAGGCAGTTTATTTTTAACGTTTTCCCTTTCTTTTAGTGCACAGGAAAGCACTGGTTCTTTGGCGAGTTTGGGGAATGGTGCAAGGATGTTGCTAAACTCCTTATTGCTTTGTAATGCCGCATTTTGTCTAGATAGCTACAGTATATCTGGTGAATGTGGCATGATGTACAAGAGGTACTGCTCATAGTCCTACTCATGCCATGCTGGTTCAAATGGGAATACATTCAGTACAAGTAGAATGTGCAACAGACATCAGTATGTAGAGTCATGACTTAACTTTAAGGTCTTGCTTGATGTAGACAACTGTCCTGGTATAGAATGCTCTACACACAATATAATGCAGCAAGAATTAAGTTGTAAAAAAACATCCACTGTAAACCATATCAAATACGTATACGAGGCAGATGGAATGTAAGAGACAACCGAATAAGGAGAAGATCAGTCTGGACATAAATCCAATGCTGGCATTAGTTCATGTGGGAGTTGGCTTGTGTTGCCATAAGAAGGGGCTTCAATTCCATTACAAAAGCTGTAGTCACTGAGTACAGACCATTTGCATTGCTGGCTCAAAAACATTCAGTAAAAAGTTGAGGACGTCAGGCGATTCAATGTCACAGTAGTCCTTTGTTTGGAAACACAGTCTATACAAGTGCACCGCTTCTACTCGTCCAGGTGACAGGTCCAAGAACGTGGCTTTATGTAATCTAGAAATGTGGGCTGCAAAGAAAACAAACCATTAATACATAAGACCTTTTTTTTTTTTTTTGCACATTATGTCAAGTTTATAGTGCAATGGACCATATTTTTCCCCATTTCGAACTTAGGGGGGTATTCAATTACCCACGGATAACTGTCACCGGGGGGCTATTCAATTAGCCCCAATAAGCCGGTGTGAAATGTGGCATATCAGGGATTTTGTTTCCTCTGTCTCGGGCAGGAGAAGCAAAATCCCCGAAAACAGCAATGGGGCTGTTTCACGGAACCTGTGTGTTTTCTGGTGAAAAGGTATTTTGTTTCGGGTGACCTACTTGGATAGACCGAAAAAAATATATCAAAGACACATCGGGAAAAAAAATAAAAAAATCACGAAAAACTTCCATTTTTCGCTCCCAATGCTTCTTCATAGGTAATAGAATACCCCCATAGACTGTAAAATGGGAGTTAGGAGCGGATTGGCTGGTACTTTATCTCTCGCCATGGTTCGATGTATCTCCCCCATAATTACATCTAATAACACCTCATTTGGTTTCCCATTCAGCAAACTACTTGTCCACTATCATATCCATACTGTACATTAACCATATTACCTTTTGGGCGGGATGTACTAAAAGGAAAAATGCGGTAAAAAAAAAACCCCATTTTCCGGTGTTTAACCGCATTTTCATATGTACTATGACCCGGTAGTCCGGTTTTCGCCGTCAAGGGTATCGCCATAAAAAGATGGTGATACCCTATAGAGGCCTATGGGCTTCTATTGCAGCCGCCGCAAAGCGCCGCCCCGGCCCCCCTCATCTGTGTCCAGGTGCTGCTGCATGACCCCCCCAGCACAGCCATTTCTGCTTCCGGCTGCAAGGAGAGGGGGGGTGGGGGGGGGGGGGGGGGGGGGGTGGGGGGGAGAGGAGAAGCCCGGGGACTCCCAGCACACGTCACGTCCCAGAGCTGGGAGGTGACGGACCCCACAAAGACCCTCCTTACACCACCCCTGACAGATATCGCGGGGGACCTCTGTCACCGCATTGCGATGTTAATCGCATCTGTTAGTACATATGCGATTAGCATCGCTGTGGTGGGCGGCGATGTATTTTAATATATCCCGCCCTTTGTCTCTAATTACGGTCAAGCACAGGCTGTTCGGGGCCAGAGCAGACGTCACACACCCTCCCTGAAAACACTTGGGAACGCCTGCTTTTTTCCTGACACTCCCAGAAAATGG
>NC_086452.1:137570281-137600281 GCF_028390025.1 Pseudophryne corroboree
GCACAGTGATGAAAAAGCTTTGTTATGCTGTGAGTAAAATACCTAACTTTTGTGTAAAATAACTAAGCGCATGCGCTCTGCGAACCTTGTGCATGCGCAGTAAGCGACTAATAGCAGTATAGCGAAAATCGGCAACGAGCGAACAACTCGGAATAACCCCCTATGTGCACTGCAGGGGAACAGATTTACTATAACATGTGCAGAGATTGTTATATTTGGGTGGGTTATATTGTTTCTGTGCAGGGTAAATACAGTTTAATGCTAAAAAATGCAAAATCATGCACTTGGGTCTCAAAAACCCAAAGGCTAAATATAGTATCAAGGGTACTATAATGGAAACTACTGAGGAGGAAAGGGATTTAGGAGTCACTATTTCAAGTGACTTAAAGGCAGGAAAGCAATGCAACAAAGCAATGAGAAAGGCAAGTCAGATGCTTGGTTGCATAGGGAGAGGAATCAGTAGCAGGAAAAGAGAAGTAATAATGCCACTGTATAGGTCATTGCTGCGGCCTCATCTGGAATACTGTGTCCAGTTCTGGAGACAATATCTCCAGAAGGATATAAATACATTAGAGAGTGTACAAAGAAGGGCAACTAAAATGGTGCATGGCCTACATCACAAAACTTACCCGGAAAGGCTAAAAGATCTTAACATGTATAGTATGGAGGAGAGAAGGGAAAGGGAAGACATGATAAAACCTTTGGTATATTTGAAAGTTTCTAACAAAGTTCAGGAGGGAAACATTTTTCAAAGGAAGAGAAGTATTAGAACTCGAGGACATACACTGAAACTGGAGGGAGGCAGGTTCAGGGGAAATTTAAGGAAAAATAATTTCACAGAAAGGGTAGTGGATAAGTTGAATAGCCTCCCATCAGAGGTGGTAGAGGCTAAGACTGTAGAGCAATTTAAAAATGCTTGGGATAGGCATATGAATATCCTTACAAAGAATTAAGGTTCAAAAAGGGTTACGATTACCTAAAGGATAAAAAAATGGGCAGACTAGATGGGCCAAGTGGTTCTTATCTGCCGTCAAATTCTATGTTTCTATGTAAATAGAGGGTGCTTTATTTTTACACTGCAATTTAGATTTCAGTTTGAACACACCACACCCAAATCTAACTCTTTCTGCACATGTTATATCTGCCCCACCTGCAGTGCAACATGGTTTTACAGATTAGAGAACAAATTTGCTGCTGCGATCAGGTCTGATGTAAGGAGATTATATATTGTATAATATCTATAATATATATATATTTTTTTTTTTATTTTTTTTTATTACACGGAGCCCCTGTGGCACCATAATAATAAAGAATCATTGTAATAATTATAATATAAAGCTAATCACAAGGATCTGCCACTGCTAAGCAGGCCCTGCAGGTTAATTATATAGCCAAATGTATTATCACAGCAGTGTACTGTTAATATGTAAGGGATGCAGTTATGATCCCGGCGGTCAGTATACCGGCGCTGGGATCCCGGCCGCCATAATGCCAGCAAGAGGCCCAGGGCTATTCCCACTTGTGGGTGTCCACGACACCCATAGAGTGGGAATAAAACCTGTGGCGTGCGCAGCGGGCCACCGAGCCCGCATCATGGCGAGCGCAGCAAGCGCATTCTGGCGGTTCGGATCCCGGCGTCGGAATGCTGAGCGCCGGGATCCCAGCCGCTGGTAAAGCATACATAAAGCATATGTACAGCTACAATAAAAGTTGAATCCACTTTATAAAATCTGCATAGATCTGGATATCCAAATACGTATGGTGTGGCACCAAGGAAGAAAATCTGCCGTTTTCCTGGTCCAGCCTCCCTTCCACTGACAACTAGGCATCTTCCTTTCTCCCATTTCTCAGGGTGTGTTGGGATTGAGGCTGTAATACTTACTGCCAAAGCCCATGAAAAGGATGAATAGAACCGGATAGAAGAATCCAAAGCAGATCCCCAGGGCGTACTCATGTACTACAGCGGACACCATAAACACAGACAACATGGCGGCCGCTTTGAACCTCTTGCCGAAAAACTTGAGCAAACAGGAAAATAAAAATAAATCCATTAATTGTCATTAAAAAAAAAAAAAAATGAACAGAAAACAAAATGCCCCACACAAAAACAAGGACCACAAACAACCACACACACACAGCACCACCCATAAATGCAGGATAACAAACACTTAAAAAGGTACAGATTTTAATCTTGTAGCAAGCAAAACTACGGTTGGTAACTCACCCAAAGGAAGTCTCTGTAGGCATAGTAGTACAACCAGTCATGTACAACCACATTCCACGTCCGGTAATAGTTAGCAAATGATGTGGAATTCCACCAGTCCTGACAATAGAGAGGATTAGATCATTAAGAATATAGGATTGGGATGTTATGTCAATAAAGGGATTGCCCTACAGAAGGAGGCGCCCAGTAAATGCACAGGAAACTTGGATAATGGAGCGATTTAAAATAGATTATAAATAACTTTTCTAAAAACGTGACTAGAACAGATCAGTTTTAGCAAAAAGTGGGAAAGTGGTTGTATATAGGTCTTATACGATCGTTACTGGCATATATCAAAACAAAAAAAAACCCCACATAAAAATCAATAGCTGCAAATGAAAAAACTAAAGGCCTCGAGTGCTTTTACACTTTAATTTCTATTTTTGTCTCTGTATCTATAAATCTCCATCTATATGCTACAGAGGTCGCCAGAGCCAATTGCTGATTGGGAGAGTGCCAAACACACACTGCAATAATTTTTTTGTTGTTGTTTATTATATGTACATTGGCCTTCATTCAGAGTTGTTCGCTCGTTCTTTTCCTTCGCATCGGTGCGATTTTCCGCTAACTACGCATGCGCAATATTCGCACTGCGGCTGCGCCAAGTAAATTTGCTAAGAAATTTGGTATTTTACTCACGGCATTACGAGGTTTTTTCTTCGTTCTGGTGATCGTAGTGTGATTGACAGGAAGTGGGTGTTTCTGGGCGGAAACTGGCCGTTTTATGGGAGTGTGTGAAAAAACGCTGTCGTTTCTGGGAAAAACGCGGGAGTGTCTGGGTGAACGCTGGGTGTGTTTGTGACGTCAAACCAGGAACGACAAGTACTGAACTGATCGCACTGGAAGAGTAAGTCTCGAGCTACTCAGAAACTGCAAAGAAAAATCTTTTCGCAATATTGCGAATACTTCGTTCGCAATTCTGCTAAGCTAAGATTCACTCCCAGAGGGCGGCGGCTTAGCGTGTGCACTGCTGCGAAAAGCGGCTAGCGAGCGAACAACTCGGAATGAGGGCCATTATGCCCACATACTTTCACACTATTAGAAAAGTCTTATCAATAGATCCCAAATTATTGAATCTGTGGTATTCACGTTTCGCAAAACAACTGCGAGGACAAAAATGAGTCTTATCTGACAGCTGCTCCCCTCCGTAACACAACAATCCCAGGATCCATGGACGCAAATTTGTCTAGAAGAAATAAGCAATAGTGCAGTAAAGTACCATTAATATACACACAGTTCAGAGCATGGTCACAGATACACATATGTTCGTAGCAAGTGAATGTACAATGTGGGCTGGCTATTACATGGTTTAACAGCAATAGTCGGGCAATCACCTTCCACCATCTGGGACATACACCAGAGTCGCAACCCATGCCGCCAGCCACTTCTGGAGCCGCGGACACAGTCAGGACCAAATGCCACAACCGGATGCTGGGCACAGAGAGCAGAGCTTCACTAGGTAACGGCCTAACAAGTTTCGTCATAGGACTTCATCAGAGGACTGACCCAGTGACTGATTTTAGGTCATAAAAAATATATAATATATAAAAATATATTAAATATAATTCTCTTACGTCCTAGATGATGCTGGGGACTCCGTAAGGACCATGGGGTATAGACGGGCTCCACAGGAGACATGGGCACTATAAAGAACTTTAGAATGGGTGTGCACTGGCTCCTCCCTCTATGCCCCTCCTCCAGACCTCAGTTAGATTCTGTGCCCAGAGGAGACTGGGTGCACTACAGGGGAGCTCTCCTGAGTTTCTCTGATAAAAGAATTTTGTTAGGTTTTTTTTATTTTCAGGGAGCACTGCTGGCAACAGGCTCCCTGCATCGTGGGACTGAAGAGAGAGAAGCAGACCTACTTAAATGATAGGCTCTGCTTCTTAGGCTACTGGAAACCATTAACTCCAGAGGGTCGGAACGCAGGTCTCACCCTCGCCGTTCGTCCCGGAGCCGCGCCGCCGTCCTCCTCACAGAGCCAGAAGATAGAAGTCGGGTGAGTATAAGAAGAGAGAAGACTTCAAAGGCGGCTGAAGACTTCAGATCTTCTTTGAGGTAACGCGCAGCGGTACCGCTGCGCGCCATTGCTCCCACACACAACGGACACTGAAAGGTGCAGGGCGGGCGCCCTGGGCAGCAATTATAAACCTCTTGGGACTGGCTAATAATAATATAGAGGCTGAGGAGGCACTATATTGTAGAATCCCCCGCCAGTATAGAAAAATTGAGCGGGACCGAAGCCCGCCGCTGAGGGGGTGGGGCTTGACCCTCCAGCACTAACCAGCGCCACTTTCTCCACAGCACACTGCAGAGATGTTGGCTCCCCAGACTCTCCCCTGCTGAACACGGTGACAGAGGGCAAAAAAGAGGGGCGGGGGGGGGCACTTTTTATTGGCGCAGTGAGTGTATATTTATATATTTATATAAAAGCGCTGTTTTGTCTGGGAATTGGTTTCCAGTGTCAGTTGGCGCTGGGTGTGTGCTGGCATACTCTCTCTCTGTCTCTCCAAAGGGCCTTATTGGGGAATTGTCTCCATATAGATATATCCCTGAGTGTGTGGGGGTGTCGGTACGCGTATGTCGGCATGTCTGAAGCGGAAGGCTCTTCTAAGGAGGAGGCGGAGCAGATGATTGTGGTGTCTCCGTCGGCGACGCCGACACACGATTGGATGGATATGCTGAATGTTTTAAATGCAAATGTGTCTTTATTACATAAGAGGTTGGACAAAGCAGAGTCCAGGGATAGAACAGGAAGTCAATCCATGGCTTTGGCTGTGTCACAAGGCCCTTCAGGGTCTCAGAAACGTCCCCTGTCCCAAGTAGCAGACACTGATACTGACACGGATTCGGATTCCAGTGTCGACTACGATGATGCGAGGTTACACCCAAGGGTGGCCAAAAGTATTCATTATATTATATATTATATTATATTATATTATATTATATTGCAATAAAGGATGTTTTACATATCACTGATGACCCCTCTGTCCCTGACAAGAGGGTACACATGTTTAAGGAAAAGAAACCTGAGGTAACCTCTCCCCCATCTCATGAGCTGAACGCGTTATTTGAAAAGGCTTGGGAAACTCTAGACAAGAAACTGCAGATTCCCAAGAGAATTCTTATGGCGTATCCTTTCCCGACACAGGACAGGGTACAGTGGGAATCCTCACCCAGGGTGGACAAGGCGTTAACGCGCTTGTCCAAAAAGGTGGCGCTGCCATCTCCAGACACGGCCGCCCTCAAGGATCCTGCTGATCGCAGACGGGAAACTACCTTAAAATCTATTTATACACATACGGGGACCTTGCTCAGACCAGCAATAGCGTTGGCTTGGGTTTGTAGCGCTGTTGCGGCTTGGACGGATACCTTGTCAGCTGACATTGATACCCTGGATAGGGATACCATTTTATTGACCTTAGGTCACATTAAAGACGCAGTCTTACATATGAGAGACGCTCAGAGAGACGTTGGTCTGCTAGGTTCGAGAGCCAACGCCATGGCGATTTCTGCTAGGCGAGCCCTGTGGACCCGTCAATGGTCGGGTGATGCCGACTCAAGGAAGCATATGGAAGTTTTGCCTTACAAAGGTGAGGATTTATTTGGGGAATGTCTCGCGGACCTGGTTTCCACAGCTACCGCGGGCAAATCTACCTTTTTACTTTAGGTTTCCCCACAGCAAAAGAGAACACCGCAATATCAGATGCAGTCCTTTCGGTCGCATAAGTCCAGAAGAGGTCGGGGCTCTTCCTTCCTCGCCAGAGGTAAGGGAAGAGGGAAAAAGCAGCCTGCTACGGCTAGTTCCAAGGAGCAGAAGTCCTCCCCGGTTTCAGCCAAATCCACCGCATGACGCTGGTGCTCCACTGAGGGAGTTTGCGCCGGTGGGGGCACGTCTTCGACTCTTCAGCAAGGTCTGGGTTCAGTCGGACGTGGATCCTTGGGCAATGGAAATTGTATCCCAAGGCTACAAGCTAGAATTCGAAGACATGCCTCCTCGCCGGTTTTTCAAATCGGCTCTACCGGCTTCTTCCCCAGAGAGGGAGATAGTTTTTGAATCGCAGCTAAAACTATGTCAACAACAAGTGGTGGTCGAGGTTCCCCTAGGTAAACAGGGGAAGGGGTACTATTCAACCCTATTTGTGGTCCCAAAACCGGATGGCTCGGTCAGACCCATTCTAAATTTAAAATCCCTGAACCTGTACTTGAAAAAGTTCACATTCAAGATGGAATCGCTCCGGGCAGTTATTTCCAGCCTGGAGGGGGGGCGGGGGGATTTTATGGTGTCACTGGACATAAAGGACGCGTACCTTCATGTCCCCATATATCCCCCTCATCAGGCGTACTTGAGATTCGCTGTACAGGACTGCCATTACCAGTTTCAGACGTTGCCGTTTGGGCTTTCCATGGCCCGAGGATTTTCACCAAGGTAATGGCGGAAATGATGGTACTCCTGCGCAGGCAGGGAGTCACAATTATCCCGTACTTGGACGATCTCCTGATAAAGGCGAGATCAAGAAGTCAGTTGTTGAAAAGCGTGGCGCTCTCCCTGAGAGTGCTGCAGCAACACGGCTGAATTCTGAATCTACCAAAGTCACAGTTGGTGCCAACAACTCGGCTATCGTTCTTGGGCATGATTCTGGACACGGAACAAAAGAGGGTTTTTCTCCCAATGGAAAAAGCTAAGGAACTCCAGAACTTGGTCAGAGACCTGTTGGAACCGAAAAGGGTGTCAGTCCATTAATGCACTCGAGTGCTGGGGAAAATGGTGGCGTCCTACGAGACAATCCCCTTCGGCAGGTTTCATGCGAGGACTTTTCAGTGGGATCTTCTGGACAAGTGGTCCGGGTCCCATCTTCATATTCATCAGAAAATCAGCCTGTCCCCCAGGGCCAGGGTGTCTCTCCTGTGGTGGCTGCAGAGTGCTCACCTTCTAGCGGGTCGCAGTTTCGGCATTCAGGACTGGGTTCTGGTGACCACGGAGGCGAGCCTCCGAGGATGGGGAGTAGTCACACAAAGAAGAAAATTTCAAGGACTATGATCAAGCCAGGAGGCTCGTCTTCACATCAACGTACTGGAATTGAGGGCCATATACAACGGCCTGCGTCAAGCGGAGAATCTTCTTCACGACCTACCGGTTCTGATTCAGTCAGACAACGTCACAGCTGTGGCTCATGTAAACCGACAGGGCGGAACAAGGAGCAGAGTGGCAATGGCGGTCTTCGCTGGGCGGAAAATCATGTAAGCGCTTTGACTGCAGTCTTCATTCCGGGAGTGGACAACTGGGAAGCAGACTTCCTCAGCAGACACGATCTCCATCCAGGAGAGTGGGGACTTCATAAAGAAGTTTTTGCAGAGATAACAAGTCATTGGGGACTTCCTCAAATAGACATGATGGCGTCACGCCTCAACAAGAAGCTTCGGAGGTATTGTGCCAGGTCAAGGGACCCTCAGGCAGTAGCGGTAGACGCCCTAGTGACACCGTGGGTGTTTCGGTCGGTCTATGTGTTTCCTCCTCTTCCACTCATCTCAAAAATATTGAGAATCATAAGACAAAAAAGAGTGCGGACAATACTCATTGTTCCGGATTGGCCTCGAAGGGCCTGGTATTCAGATCTTCAGGAAATGCTCACAGGAGATCCGTGGCCTCTTCCTCTCAGAGAGGACCTGTTGCAACAGGGGCCCTGCGTGTTCCAAGACTTACTGTGGTTACATTTGACGGCATGGTGCTTGAACGCCGAATCCTAGCTGGTAAAGGCATTCCGGAAGAAGTCATCTGATGAGGGCTAGGAAGGAGGTGAAGGCGAAGCATTATCACCTTATCTGGAGAAAGTATGTATCTTGGTGTGAGGCCAAGAATGCTCTTACGGAAAATTTCCATCTGGGCCGTCATCTCCACTTTCTTTAGATAGGAGTGGATATGGGCCTAAAATTAGGCTCCATTAAGGTACAGATTTCGGCCCTATCAATTTTCTTTCAGAAGGAATTGGCTTCTCTCCCAAAAGTCCAGACTTTCGTAAAGGGAGTGCTGCACATACAGCCTCCTTTTGTGCCTCCAGTGGCGCCATGGGACCTTAACGTGGTGTTACAGTTCCTAAAGTCTCACTGGTTTGAACCTCTTCAAACAATGGAATTAAAATTTCTCACTTGGAAGGTGGTCATGTTGTTGGCCTTGGCGTCTGCAAGGAGGGTATCCGAATTGGCGGCTTTGTCTCACAAAAGCCCCTATCTGATTCTCCATGTGGATAGAGCAGAATTGAGGACTCGTCCTCAATTTTTGCCAAAGGTGGTTTCATCTTTTCATATGAACCAGCCTATTGTGGTGCCTGTGGCTACGGGGGACTTGGAGGATTCCACGTCCCTTGATGTAGTCAGGGCCTTAAAAATTTATGTAGCCAGGACGGCTCGGGTTAGGAAAACAGAGGCTGTTTGTATGCAGCCAACAAGATTGGCGCTCCTGCTTCTAAGCAGACTATTGCTCGCTGGATCTGTAACACGATTCAGCAGGCTCATTCTACGGCTGGATTGCCGTTACCAAATTCGGTAAAGGCCCATTCCACTACGAAGGTGGGCTCTTCTTGGGTGGCTGCCCGAGGCGTCTCGCATTACAGCTTTGCCGAGCGGCGACTTGGTCGGGTTCAAACACTGTTGCAAAATTCTACAAGTTTCATACCCTGGCTAATGAGGACCTCATGTTTGCTCAATCGGTGCTGCAGAGTCATCTGCACTCTCCCGCCCGGTCTGGAGCTTTGGTATAATCCTCATGGTCCTTACGGAGTCCCCAGCATCCTCTAGGATGTAAGAGAAAATAAGATTTTATACCTACCGGTAAATCTTTTTCTCCTAGTCCGTAGAGGATGCTGGGCGCCCGTCACAGTGCGGACTAAATTCTGCAAGACTTGTATATAGTTTTTGCTTACATAAGGGTTATGTTACAGTTTTGATCAGTCTCGGGCTGCTGCTGTTTTGTTTCATAGTGTTAACAGGTTAGTATATTCCATGTTATACGGTGTGGATGGTGTGAGCTAGTATGAATCTTGCCCTTAGATTAACAAAATCCTTTCCTCATACTGTCTGTCTCCTCTGGGCACAGTTTCTCTAACTGAGGTCTGGAGGAGGGGCAAAGAGGGAGGAGCCAGTGCACACCTATTCTAAAGTTCTTTATAGTGCCCATGTCTCCTGCGGAGCCTGTCTATACCCCATGGTCCTTACGGAGTCCCCAGCATCCTCTACGGACTAGGAGAAAAAGATTTACCGGTAGGTATAAAAATCTTATTTTTTTAGGAATTAAAATTGTTTTTAACTATGTTTATTTAGTGGTGCAGACTGTAACGGCAACATAAATGCTGACTGATAATAGCTTTGGAGCATACATCTGATGACGAGTGATGAAGGCTGTATTTGTTTATATTTAATTTACCCATCTTCCTATGTATTTGGTTGGCCGTGACCCAGAGCGATCACCGGGCAGCAGTCTGTGGCCTAGTGACGTTCTGCCCTCTGTGCCCGACATCAGATTGTGGTGTCTGGTCCAAACTGCGCCACTGGCACGCCGCGGCTCCGCGAAGTAGCTGGCAGCATGGGTGGCGACTCCGGTGCATGTCCCTGATGGTGGAAGACGACTGCCCGGCTATTATTGTTACACCATGTGGTAGCCAGCCCACAGTGTACATTCACGTGGTACAAGAATACGTGTATCTGTGAACACACTCTGAACTGTGTGTGTTAAATAAACTTTAATGCACTATGGAGTGCTCTTTGCTACTGTCTTCTAGAGAATATATATATATATATATATATATATATATATATATATATATATATATATATATATATATATTCACACATATACACACACGCACACACCTTATCCAAAATATTGGGGACCAGAAGTATTTTGGATATCGAATTTGTCCGTATTTTGGAATAATTGCATACCATAGTGAGATATCATGGTAATGAGACCTAAGTCTAAGCACAGAATGCATCTATGTTTCATATACACCTTATACACACAGCCTGAAGGTCATTTAACACAATATTTGTAATAACTTTGTGTATAAAACGAAGTTTGTGTACATTGAGCCATCAGAAAACAAAGGTTTTAATATCTCAGTCTCACTCAAAAAATTCTGTACTTCGGAATATTTGGATATGGGATACTCAACGTGTGTGTGTGTTTTATATATATATATATATATATATATATATATATATATATATATATATATATATATATATATATATATATATATAGTTGCTGCAGGCGGATCGGCACTCACCTATCTGGTGTTACTGTGCTCCGGTGCCATCTGGAAATCCATTGTTACCAATCCCTGTAATCCATACAGCGGCACTCAGAGTCTTAAGTAGATGTGTAAAAAGTGCTTTTTAATGAATCATAACATCAATTTGCATTCCAACGTTTCGGGGCATAAGCCGCCCCTTTTTCAAGGTGCTCACCTTGAAAAAGGGGCGGCTTATGCCCCGAAACGTTGGAATGCAAATTGATGTTATGATTCATTAAAAAGCACTTTTTACACATCTACTTAAGACTCTGAGTGCCGCTGTATGGATTACAGGGATTGGTATATATATATATATATATATATATATATATATATATATATATATATATATATATATATATATCTATCTATCTATCAGGTTCGGTTCCTCGGTATCCGAACTTCACCCATTTTACACGGTTCCGAGGCAGCCTCGGATCTTCCCGCCTTGCTCGGTTAACCCGAGCGCGCCCGAACATCATCATCCCGCTGTCGGATTCTCGCGATATTCGTATTCTATATAAGGAGCCGCGCGTCGCCGCCATTTTCACTCGTGCTTTGGAGATGATAGCGAGAGGACGTGGCTGCGTTCTCTCCGTTTCTGTGCTCAGTGTGCTGCAAATATCTGTGCTCAGTGTGCTGCAAATATCTGTGCTCAGTGTGCTGAAAATATCTGTGCTCAGTGTGCTGAAAATATCTGTGCTCAGTGTGCTGAAAATATCTGTGCTCAGTGTGCTGAAAATATCTACGTTCTCTGCCTGAAAAACGCTCAATATCTGTGCTGCATTGTAGTATATAGTAGGAGGACAGTGCAGAATTTTGCTGTGACCACCAGTATATATATAGCAGTACGGTACAGTAGTCCACTGCTCTACCTCTGTGTCGTCAAGTATACTATGCATCCATACCTGTGCTGCATTTTAGTTGTGCACAGTATATATAGTAGGAGGACAGTGCAGAATTTTGCTGACCACCAGTATATATATATATAGCAGTACGGTACAGTAGTCCACTGCTCTACCTCTGTGTCATCAAGTATACTATGCATCCATATCTGTGCTGCATTTTAGTTGTGCGCAGCATACAGTAGGAGGACAGTGCAGAATTTTGCTGACCACCAGTATATATATATATATATATATATATATATATATATATATATATATATATAGCAGTACGGTACAGTAGTCCACTGCTCTACCTCTGTGTTGTCAAGTATACTATCCATCCATACCTGTGCTGCATTGTAGTTGTGCGCAGTATATAGTAGGAGGACAGTGCAGAATTTTGCTGACCACCAGTATATATATATAGCAGTACGGTACAGTAGTCCATTGCTCTACCTCTGTGTCGTCAAGTATACTACAAAAGTTCAGTAAAATGACCCAAAAATCAAAATTAAAAGCGTCTGATGAGAAGCTTAAACTTGCCAATATGCCATTTACGACACGGAGTGGCAAGGAGCGGCTGAGGCCCTGGCCTATGTTCATGGCTAGTGGTTCAGATTCACATGAGGATGGAAATACTCATCCTCTCGCTAGAAAACTGCAGTGCCACTCCTAGATGGGCCAGGTGTTTGTGTCGGCCACTTGGGTCGCTTAGGTTAGCCATCCAGCGACCTTGGTACGCCTCTTTTTTTCTTTGCATCATGTGCTGTTTGGGGACTATTTTTTTAAGTGCCATCCTGTCTGACACTGCAGTGCCACTCCTAGATGGGCCAGGTGTTTGTGTCGGCCACTTGGGTCGCTTAGCTTAGTCATCCAGCGACCTCGGTGCAAATTTTAGGACTAAAAATAATATTGTGAGGTGTTCAGAATAGACTGGAAATGAGTGGAAATTATGGTTATTGAGGTTAATAATACTATGGGATAAAAAATGACCCCCAAATTCTATGATTTAAGCTGGTTTTGAGAGGTTTTTGTAAAAAAAACACCCGAATCCGACAAAAAATTTTCATGGAGGTTTTGCCAAAACGCGTCCGAATCCAAAACCCGAAAAATTTCTGGTGCACATCACTAATATATATATATACATACATACATACATACATACAGACATACATACATACACACACACATATACATATACACACACATACATATACATAGACACACGTAGATTTTAAAGTTATGGAAAAAAAATATGTATGCCCTCTCAACAGTAAAAAGAAAACACAAGAAGCAAATCACCAATTCATTGTCCCTGTCAAAACTGGTGGTTGCCATTAAACTTTATCACCTCTAGATGGCATTAAAGGGTAATTTAGTTAGAACGTTCTATCCGGTTAGACAAGGAAATATAATACACAGCAGACAGTGTGGATAACCATCACGTTACCTTGTAGAACATCCTGTCGGCAAAGCGGAGCATCTCTGCAAAGGCATTGAGCCAGCAATGCAGAAAAGCGAAGAAGGCCAGGAAGAGAATCAGCACACCTGATTATAGAGGGAACATGTATTAGCCAGCACTCCAGTACTCATCTTCACAATACACACTTATCTACCGAAGAGGAGCAAGTACCTGGGAGGATGGAGTTGAAAACACACAGGACCATGATTCGCAAGCTGAAAGGTTCCAGGCTGATATTGTGGAAAAGTGGAATACAGAGCCGGACGAAGACATAGTAGGCATAGAAGAGGCAGCCAAGCACCTGTAACACAACACCGTACAGAAGTGAATTATAGTCGCCACCAGTCTTGTTCCTAGGCCTAGATCAAATTTTAAAAACATTAAAGGTGGAATTCAATTGTTTGAAAAGTCGGTTGGTGGCTGCTTTTTACTGTCTATTAAACAGACACCCAACTGACTTTTCAAACAATTGAATATCGTCATAAGAGTGCAAAATTTGCAACCCAAACTTACATGTAAAACGTGGCCCACAAAATTGTGTGCTCATTTGGTTATTGGGTCAGCCGGTATTTGCTTTAATATTTCAATCAAACCAATATGCCCCTCTGTGATCCAGTGGGCAGCCAAATCAGAAAGTAAGCTGGGCTCATTGACTAAATGTATCTGAATGGCAGATCTAATTAAGACCCTGCATAAATACGTGCGAGGGATATCAGCTAATAAAGAGGGAAAGCAATACTTTACTTTCCACTGTAGTTCAGCTACAAAAGAAAAGTTGACACTCAACACTTGTTTTGTTCTGAAACAAATGACATTTTGGATATAAAAGGCATTTGAAAGCATAGAGCAGTGGTTCTCAAACAGTGTGCCTAGGCACCCTGGGGTGAAGCAAGGCTCTTGCAGGGGTGCCTTGGGTTGGTAGACCAGGACCAAATCAAATTATTTATGGTAAAAGTGATAGGAACCACTGGTTTTGCCTATCACTATGATTATAAAACACGGGGACAGTCAGAAGCAAAACTGTACACCAACACATAACTGACCCTAAGGATGACAAGTAAGCACAATTTACTTCATTTAATATTTTTTTACAAAAATGTATCAGTAAAAAAAAAACAACAAAAAAAAAACAAACTTTTATTCTAGGGGTACCGTGAAAAAAGTCTGATACTCTATGGTGCCGGGGTTCAAGAATGTTTGGGGACTACTGACATAGAACATTATATTGCTCACAAAATTCGATATAATATTGGAAGCTGAAAAATAAAAGTCATTGGGACGGTGAGCACCGATAATGTAAAGAGCACACATCCGCTTAAGTATTTTTCGACCACCAATATCCCCACAATGAGGATGCCCCAGGAAAGAAACAATTTGCTTTTGTAAGAACACAATACAACTTAAGGGAGAGAGTGGGAGGGGGAAGGGCAACAACAAGTAGTGTCCCAATAACTCAAACATAGAAAAGCTCGGAGTTACCTGGAGGAATTTAGTGGCAACATAACCCCATCGTATGGATGGATTCCTATAAGGCAAGAGTAGAACAATTTAAATAGACAAAACATGGTATAAAGTGTCATAGTTTATAGGTTAGTGTCAACACATATCGCTCTCTGTCTCACGTGGTATGAGAGCTAGACAGCTTCATGGGACAAAACAAATAGAGCTTTGCAGCAAATTAGTGCTGGCAGCAGTGGCTTTAGACAAACATGTGTAATATACTGGTAAACAGTACAAAGTAGAAATAGAAATTTACCTTGGATAGTTGTCTCGGTATATCAGGGTAGGAGCAAACAGGAAATACAGGTACTGTGTAACCTGTGGGACTGGAACAACCGCTAAATAGGAGAAAATCATTTAGGACTGGTATTATATATATAAATTCTATGTTATTTATACAGTGCAACAGGGTGTCCGCTCTGTACGGAGAGTAACAATACAACTGAACATCTTTCATAGTTCAGCTAGTAACAAAACAATACAACCAAACACAAGGTGGAGTGTATGAGGGAAAGTGTAGAGTAACTCATTATGGATAGTGAAAGCAAGTAATGAGAACGTGCAAGAGAAAGGAGGTGACCAGAGTGGAGGTGAAGCAGAGATTAGTGGAGGAGAGGTGAGGGCAAGTTAGGCTGGAGATGTAAGAGGGAGTGGGATGATTGAGATCTTTACATGTGAAGGTGGTTAGTATGAACTGTACTCCGTGAATGGCAGAGGGATTAGAGGTGTAAATGAAACAGGCAGCAGCATTATGGATAGACTGAAGTGAGGAGAGGTGGGTGATAGTAGGTCAGAATGGAAGAGGTAACAGTAATTCAGGCGGGAAATTATAAGTACATGGATGGCCACTGTGGGGACATCCATGGTTAGCAACAATCTGACCCTAAATATATTCCGAATGTGGAAGTGGCATGATTGTGAGAGACTGGATGTGGAGAGGGAAGGAGATGGTAACGATAAAGCAGTGACTTGAGATATAAAAGGTGAGGTGGTGTGCTGAACAGTTAGAGAGGATGGGAGGTGAGGGAATCTCAGATGGGCAGAGGAAAAAGTGGTGGGACAGACATACATATTATAGACACACTATATTATATAATATCTCTCTCTCTATATATATTATATTATATATACATACATACACACACATAGTATATTATATACACACCCATATACCGTACATATACACACTGAAGTGCCAAAAGTCATGGTAGGTGACACCACCGCACTGTACCGTCTTGCCCAGAGCTGCATCAGTTGTAATCTTAGATCTTATGTGTCAGTTTAAATACTGGCTGGGCTGCTCATGGCAAGGCGACCTGAATTATTGGAGTTCGAAGGTGGCACAATAGTGGGTATCCAACAGATGGGATATTACATTTCCAAACTTTTACGGACATTCAACATTTTTCAATATATACAGACTCGCATGTGTACTGGGAATACCCCATGGAACCCATCGTGGGCAGTGCAGTGGCCAACTATGGGTACTTAATGATTGTGACCAGCAGCATCTGACCAGAATTGGACGTAGTAACAGACAAGAGACACTGGCTCAAATCACATCCACATTCACTGCAGGAGGTACCAGACACACATCCAGCAAGTCAGTGCAGCATTCTTTAGCTTCTATGGGATATGGGAGCAGAAGACCTCCCAGAGTGCCCCTATGAATACTATGAGACCGAACACATCGCCTCACCTGGGCTTGTGACATCGCTATTTGGACCCTGGAGGACTGGCAACATGTGGTGTGATCTGAGAAGTTAAGATTCCAGTTGTTTCGGGCTGATCGTAGGGTTTGGATGCGGCACAGACCCCATGAAGGACATGGAACCCAGTTGTCAACAAGGCACAGTGCAGGCTGATGGTAGCTCTATAATGGTAGAGCCATGACATGTGAACATAGTGTGTTCACGTGGCATGGGTTTAGTCTTCCTGAACATATCATTGACCAATAACCACTAAGTTGCAGTGTTTGGTGACCATTTGCAGCCCTTAATGTACACCCACAACGATGCAATATTCCAGCAGGATAATGCACCGTGTCTTCGATCGCAAGTTGTCCAGAATTGGTTCATGAAGCATTATGGAGAGTTCCAACAAATGGCGTGGCTACCACATTCGACAGGCACGAAACCAATCAAAGATTTATTGGAAGCGGTGGAGAGATCCATTTGCACCAAAGATTCTGCATCTACAAATATAAGGGAGCTGTCGGAAGCTATCCAGACGGCATAGGTCGACATTTCTCCAGAGGTCTTCTGCTCACTTGTGGAATCGATGCTGCACTTCGCCATGCTAGAGAGGGCCTACACGATACTAGGCATCTATCATATAACTTTTGGCACTTCAGTGTATGTATGCACACACACACCTACATACAATAAGATAATTTATCAGATGAAAGACAAAATATCTTTATTTTTACAAAATTATGAATGAAACCATAATAACCAGTATCCTCAGCCCCCTGAATTAAGCCTTCACCCATTAGACTATGTTAATTACTCATGAAATCATATTACTTGCTGCCATTCTTTGCTAAATTTCCTCTAAGTTTGACTAAATAAGTATATAAAAATAAAAGCACAAACTAAACGGATTGTGCCCAGTGGGGTAATGCCTTATTCCTTTGTACATACTGACAGCTAACCAAGTGGGTTTGTTATCAAACCAAAAAAACGTTAGCAATTAGGCAAAACCATGTTACAGTGCAGGTGGGGCAGATGTAGCATGTGCAGAGAGAGTTAGATTTGGGTGGGTTATATTGGTTCTGTGTATAGTAAATACTGGCTGCTTAATTTTTACACTGCAATTTAGATTTTAGTTTGAACACATCCCACCCAAATCTAAATCTCTCTGCACGTTACATCTGCCCCACATGCAGTGCACTTGGTTTTGCTCAATTGCTAACTTTTTTGGTTTGCTAACAAACCTGAATTAGGGTGGTTATTCAGAGTTGTTCGCTGTGCAGCGATGAGGCATAAAAACGGCACTTCTGCGCATGCGTATGCGGCGCAATGCGCACGCGCAACGTACTATTACAGCGAACGATGTACTTTCACACAGGGTCTAGCGAAGCTTTTCAGTCGCACTGCTGGCTGCAGAGTGATTGACATGAAGTGGGAGTTTCTGGGTGTCAACTGACCGTTTTCAGGGAGTGTTCGAAAAAACGCAGGCGTGCCAGGAAAAACGCATGCAAGGCTGGGCGAACGCAGGGCGTGTTTCTTACGTCAAAACAGGAACTGAACAGTCTGAAGTGATCGCAAGCGCTGAGTAGATTTTGAGCTACTCTAAGGGGTATATTCAATTAAAGTCGGATCCATTCTGACATGTATTTGACGGAATGGATCAGAAAACCCCTATTCAATCCCATCTAAAATTCGACTTTTTCAAGTCGAATTTAGTTGGGACCCAGAAGAGGAGAGGGGGCGAACCGCGGGGAGACAGCCGGCGGGCATACAGGGAGATCAGCGATACGGAGTAGTGCTGCAGCAGGATGTCACTCAGCCGCCCGACCTCACGGCAGCTTCAAACCGGGTCCAGCAGTGTGCTGGAGCCGCGTGGAAGCTGCCGTGAGGTCGGGCGGGTGAGTGACATCCAGCTGCAGCGCTACTGTAGCGCTGATCTCCCTGTATGCCCGCCGGCTGTCCCCCCGTTTCCCTGCGGCTCCCCCTTCCTCGCCTCCTCATCTCAGTCAGACATCATTTTGATGTCGGACTGAGATGTTCGAAAAGGGGGCCAAATCCTGTCGGATGTTGCCCCGTTTTCAACATCAACACGTGGATCGGCAGCTATTCCGCCGATCCACGTGCTTTTCGACAAGTCGAATTTATCAACTTGTTGAAAAATGTAGCAAAATATTGAATAGGTCGAATCAGGATTCGACCTTAAAAAGTCGAAAACTGCTGTCTTTTCGACAAACGGCAGTTTTCGACTTCAATTGAATATACCCCTAAAACTGCACACACAAAAAAAAAAAACACAACAAAAAAAAACTTTGTAGCCACTCTGCGATCCTTTCATTCGCACTTCTGCTAAGCTAAAATACACTCCCACTGGGAGGCGGCATAGCGTTTACACGGCTGCCACAAACTGCTAGCTAGCGAACAACTCGGAATGACCACCCAGGCCCCAAGCCCGGAAAACAAAATTGGGATTTGAACAGCTCGTCACTCACTTGATTTTTCCTTGGTAAAAGAGAAGATTCGAGGGGCATTTTCTCGCACAAAAGAATGTGCCTTCATCATCAGTCGCACCTAATAGGAAATTAGGGAACATGAATATGTTATGGGAAAACTGAAAAATGCTAATTAATCTTTTGTCCTAAAAGCTACTGTACCTGCTCCAGGATGACAATAAACCGTGATGCTGGGGGTAAACTGTACTGCACAACTATGTATGCAGGGCAGAAGCCAAGGCCAAACAGCTGAAATGACAGGTAGAGCGACCCAAAGACAATAGAGCGCAAGGTGCGATGAGAAGCGGCCTTGTATCCCTGGGCCCACATTGAGAAGAGGACATATGGGATGATCAGTGTGCTCAGGAACATGGCTATCCACGTGGATAACACAATAGGGAATTTACCAAAGGCGTAAACCAAAAGATCAAACTCCAAAACGAGTCTGCAAAATGAGAAATGCAAGTCATACAGCAAGTATAATGGAACACACAGAGAATCGTGCAGATCATGTGAATGTTATCACAAACTATTCAAGACATGATAGCTTCCTTATTCCAGATAGTCTACCTGCTATAGACGTCACATCTACTGTAGGAGAATGTGTGGCTCTACAACAATAGGCTACTTGTGAGACTGAACAGATCAGCTACTGAAGACTCGTCATACTGGTCAAATTTAAAAAACGCTAAAGTGAAGGATTGTGGGATTTTTGTGACACATGTACGTTTAAGGGACAAACGGCTAAAACACGTCCCCTCCTTGTTTTAATAATCTTTCCACAAAACAAAATCTCAGTGTTTTAAATGTGGTGCTAAGCCACCCTGAAGAAATTGGTGCAGTCGTATACATATAGATGCTTTAAACAACTAAAAAGGTATGCGGTCATGATGTGAACATTCAGAATACAGAATGTCGGAACTGGCACAATGTCAACAACCAGTATATCAACACAATATTTTAGGGTTAGGCTGCAATTAGGGTTAGGATTACACTAAAAATCCCATTGTCTACATTCTGTTGCTCTTCACAATGCTGACATTATTAAAGTGTCGACATTGTGCAAGTCAACACTGATATATGAACAAGAGAGCAGGTGCACCATACAACCATTAGAATTATAATACATTTAACTATACATATCTGAGGTTCTTGGCATATATTGGCCAATATATGATCTTGCCCACCAATCGTCATGGTGTCCTCAATCGGACAGGTCTGATTGAGGTCACCATGACGATCGGTGGGCAGGCTCATATATTGGCCAATGTATGCCAAGAACCTCAGATATGTATAGTTAAATGTATTATAATTCTAATGGGTGTATGGTGCACCTGCTCTCTTGTTCCTATGTTGTAGTAATAAGTCCAAGCACGGTAGCACATCCTATTATAAGTAGCTATGGTGTGCAGTCCAGACCCCCTCCCCCAATATGTTCAACATTATGCTGTTGACATTCTGAAAGTTAACATAATATACCACACCCAACTAAACAACAACCACACAATTATATAGATTCTGTGCTCTTATTCAGTTGATATCTACCAATGTCATAGCCATCACCTAATGGGTATTTCCATCAGGTATAGAAATAATAAGATTTTACTTACCGGTAAATCTATTTCTCGTAGTCCGTAGTGGATGCTGGGGACTCCGTAAGGACCATGGGGAATAGCGGGCTCTGCAGGAGACTGGGCACTCTAAAGAAAGATTTAGTACTATCTGGTGTGCACTGGCTCCTCCCTCTATGCCCCTCCTCCAGACCTCAGTTAAGGAAACTGTGCCCGGAAGAGCAGACATTATAAGGAAAGGATTTTGGAATCTCGGGTAAGACTCATACCAGCCACACCGTATAACTTGTGATACACTTATCCAGTCAACAGTATGAACAACAACAGGGCATCAACAATGGATGCCAACATAACATAACCCATTATTAAGCAATAACTATGTACACGTATTGCAGAAAGTCCGCACTTGGGACGGGCGCCCAGCATCCACTACGGACTACGAGAAATAGATTTACCGCTAAGTAAAATCTTATTTTCTCTGACGTCCTAGTGGATGCTGGGGACTCCGTAAGGACCATGGGGATTACACCAAAGCTCCCAAACGGGCGGGAGATTGCGGATGACTCTGCAGCACCGAATGGGCAAACTCAAGGTCCTCCTCAGCCAGGGTATCAAACTTGTAGAATTTTGCAAATGTGTTTGAACCCGATCAAGTAGTAGCTCGGCAAAGCTGTAATGCTGAGACCCCTCGGGCAGCCGCCCAAGAAGAGCCCACCTTCCTAGTGGAATGGGCTTTCACTGATTTTGGATGCGGCAATCCAGCCGCAGAATGAGCCTGCTGTATCGTGTTACAGATCCAGCGGGCAACGGCTTGCTTTGAAGCAGGAGCACCCAACTTGTTGGGGGCATATAGGATAAACAGCGAGTCAGTTTTCCGGATTCCAGCCGTTCGGGCTACATAAATCTTCAAAGCCCTGACTACATCTAGTAACCTGGAATCCTCCAAGTCATGAGTAGCCGCAGGCACTACAATAGGTTGGTTCAAATGAAAAGATGACACCACCTTTGGCAGAAATTGGGGACGAGTCCGCAATTCTGCCCTGTCCATATGAAAAACCAGATAGGGGCTTTTACATGACAAAGCCGCCAATTCTGACACACGCCTAGCCGAAGCTAATGCCAATAGCATGACCACCTTCCACGTGAGATACTTTAGCTCCACTGTCTTAAGTGGTTCAAACCAGTGGGATTTTAGGAAACCCAACACCACGTTGAGATCCCAAGGTGCCACTGGTGGCACAAAAGGGGGCTGAATATGCAGCACTCCCTTAACAAACGTCTGAACTTCAGGAAGAGACGCCAGTTCCTTTTGAAAGAAAATGGATAGGGCCGAAATCTGGACCTTTATGGATCCCAACTTCAAGCCCATAGTCACTCCAGACTGTAGAAAGTGCAGAAATCTGCCCAGTTGGAATTCCTCTGTAGGGGCCTTCCTGGCCTCACACCAAGCAACATATTTTCGCCATATGCGGTGATAATGCTTTGCTGTCACGTCCTTCCTAGCCTTTATCAGCGTAGGAATAACTTCCTCCGGAATGCCTTTTTCCGCTAGGATCCGGCGTTCAACCGCCATGCCGTCAAACGCAGCCGCGGTAAGTCTTGGAACAGGCAGGGCCCCTGTTGCAACAGGTCCTGTCTGAGAGGCAGAAGCCATGGGTCCTCTGTGAGCATTTCTTGCAATTCCGGGTACCAAGGTCTTCTTGGCCAATCCGGAACAATGAGTATTGTTCTCACTCCTCTTCTTCTTACGATTCTCAGTACCTTGGGTATGAGAGGAAGAGGAGGGAACACATAGACCGACTGGAACACCCACGGTGTTACCAGGGCGTCCACAGCTATCGCCTGAGGGTCTCTTGACCTGGCGCAATACCGTTGCAGCTTTTTGTGGAGACGGGACGCCATCATGTCTACCTGTGGCAGTTCCCATCGATTTGTAATCTGAATGAAGACTTCTTGATGAAGTCCCCACTCTCCCGGGTGGAGGTCGTGTCTGCTGAGGAAGTCTGCTTCCCAGTTGTCCACTCCCGGAATGAACACTGCCGATAGTGCTTGTACGTGATTCTCCGCCCACCGAAGAATCCTGGTGGCTTCCGCCATCGCGACTCTGCTTCTTGTGCCGCCCTGGCGGTTTACATGAGCCACCGCGGTGATGTTGTCTGACTGAATCAGCACCGGTTGGTTGCGAAGCAGGGGCTCCGCTTGACTCAGGGCGTTGAATATGGCCCTTAGTTCCAGGATATTTATGTGCAGACAAGCCTCCTGGCTTGACCACAACCCTTGGAAGTTTCTTCCCTGAGTGACTGCCCCCCACCCTCGGAGGCTCGCATCTGTGGTCACCAGGACCCAGTCCTGTATGCCGAATCTGCTGCCCTCGAGAAGGTGAGCACTCTGTAGCCACCACAGAAGAGACACTCTGGCCCTGGGGGACAGGGTGATCAGCCGATGCATCTGAAGATGCGATCCGGACCATTTGTCCAACAGATCCCATTGAAAGATCCTCGCATGGAACCTGCCGAAGGGAATGGCTTCGTACGCTGCCACCATCTTTCCCAGGACTCGCGTGCAGTGATGCACCGACACCTGTTTCTGTTTTAAGAGGTCTCTGACTAGAGTCACAAGCTCTTGAGCCTTCTCCGTCGGGAGAAACACCTTCTTCTGGTCTAGGTCAAGAATCATGCCCAGAAAGGGTAGGAATCAGCTGCGACTTTGGGATATTCAGAATCCAGCCATGCTGTTGCAACACTTCCTGTGAGTGCGCTACGCTGATCTGCAACTGCTCCCTCGATCTCGCCTTTATGAGGAGATCGTCCAAGTATGGGATAACTGACTCCTTGCTTTCTCAGGATCACCATCATTTCTGCCATTACCTTGGTAAATATTCTCGGTGCCGTGGACAGACCAAACGGCAACGTCTGGAATTGGTAATGACAGTCCTGTACCACAAATCTGAGGTACTCCTGATGAGGCGGATAAATGGGGACATGCAAGTAAGCATCCTTGATGTCCAGAGACACCATAAAATCCCCCTCTTCCAGGCTTGCAATGACCGCTCTGAGCAATTCCATTTTGAACTTGAATCTTTTCAGATAAATGTTCAGGGACTTTAAATTTAATATAGGTCGGACCGAACCGTCCGGTTTCGGTACTACAAACATTGTGGAATAGTATCCCTTCCCCTGTTGAGGAAGGGGAACCTTTACCACCACCTGCTGGAGAAATAGCTTGTGAATTGCCGCTACCACTACTTCCCTTTCTATGGGGGAAACTGGCAGGGCCGATCTTGGGTAACGTTGAGGGGGCATCACCTCGAATTCCAGCTTGTATCCCTGAGACACAATCTATATAGCCTAGGGATCCACCTGTGAGCGAACCCACTGGTGGCTGAAATGTCGGAGATGCGCCCCCACCGCTCCTGGCTCCAGCCGTGGAGCCCCAGCGTCATGCGGTGGATTTAGTGGAAGCCGGGGAGGACTTCTGTTCCTGGGAACTAGCTGTAAGGTGCAGCTTTTTTCCTCTGCCCCTGCCTCTAGCAAGAAAGGAAGCACCTCTGACCTTCTTGCTTCTTTGTGCGCGAAAGGACTGCATTTGGTAATACGATGCTTTCTTCGGTTGTGAGGGAATATATGGCAAAAAGTTTGACTTCCCAGCAGTAGCTGTGGAAACCAGGTCCGAGAGACCGTCCGCAAACAATTCCTCACCCTTGTAAGGTAACACCTCCATGTGTTTGTTGGAGTCGGCATCACCTGTCCACTGCAGAGTCCACAGGACCCTCCTGGCAGAAATTGACATTGCATTAATTCTAGAGCCCAGTAGGCAAATGTCCCTCTGGGCATCCCTCATATATAGGACAGTGTCTTGTATATGCCCCAGGGTCAGCATAATGGTATCCCTTTCTAAGGTATCCATTTCCTCAGACAGATTATCTGTCCACGCTGCTACAGCACTACACATCCACGCCGACGCAATTGCCGGCCTCAGTAGAGTCCCTGAATGTGTATAAATAGATTTCAGGATACTTTCCTGCTTTCTATCTGCAGGATCCTTTAGGGTGGCCGTATCCTGCGACGGCAGGGCCACCTTCTTAGATAAGCGTGTCAGAGCTTTATCTACCCTAGGGGAGGATTCCCAGCGCACCCTGTCCTCTGGCGGGAAAGGGTACGCCATAAATAACCTTTTGGAAATCAGGACTTTCTTATCTGAGGAATCCCACGCTCTTTCACATAACTCATTTAACTCATGTGAAGAGGGTAAAGTCACCTCTTGCTTTTTCTCCCCATACATATAAACCCTCTTGTCAGGGACAGGGTTTACCTCTGATATGTGTAAAATATCCTTCATCGCTATAATCATGTAACGTATAGCTTTTGTCATTTTTGGTTGCAATTTTGCATCATCGTCGTCGACACTGGAGTCAGAATCTGTGTCGACATCTGTGTCAACCATTTTGGATAGTGGGCGCTGTTGAGACCCTGAGTGCCTCTGCGCTGTAGGATCAGGCATGGGTTGAGACCCTGACTGGCCCGAGGTATCAGCTTTATCCAACCTTTCATGTAAGGAGTTTACATTATCATTTAACACATTCCACATATCCATCCAATCAGGTGTCGGCACCGTCGGCGGTGACACGTCAGTCAACTGCACTTGCTCTGCCTCAACATAGCCCTCTTCGTCAAACATGTTGACACACGCGTACCGACACACCACACACACAGGGGAAGCTCTAAATGAGGACAGGACCCCCACAAGGCCTTTTGGTGAGACAGAGAGAGAGTTTGCCAGCACACACCCCAGCGCTATATAACCCAGGGATTACACAGTAACTTAGTGTTTACCCAGTAGCTGCTGTAATATGATTTATGAGCCTAAATTTATGTGCCCCCCCCCTCTTTTTCACCCTTCTACCGTGATTCTGCAGGGTAGAGCCTGGGGAGCTTCCTCTCAGCGGAGCAGTGGAAGGAAAATGGCGCTGGTGAGTGCTGAGGAAGAAGGCCCCGCCCCCTCAGCGGCGGGCTTCTGTCCCACGATTTCTTGTAAAATAAATGGCGGGGTCTCATACATATAACAGTGTGCCACTGTTTATATGCAGCATTCGCCAGGAGGTAACAATTGCTGCCCAGGGCGCCCCCCCCCCCCCCTGCGCCCTGCACCCTACAGTGACCGGAGTGTGTGGGTTAGTGTGGGCGCAATGGCGCACAGCTGCAGTGCTGTGCGCTACCTCATGTGAAGACAGGAGTCTTCTGCCGCCGATTTCGATGTCTTCTCCGCTTCTGCTGGCTTCTGTCTTCTGGCTCTGCAAGGGGGACGGCGGCAGGGCTCCGGGAACGGACGACAAGGTCAGGTCCTGTGTTCGATCCCTCTGGAGCTAATGGTGTCCAGTAGCCTAAGAAACGCAACCTAGCCGCAGTTAGTAGGTTTGCTTCTCTCCCCTCAGTCCCACGTAGCAGAGAGTCTGTTGCCAGCAGAAGCTCTCTGAAAATAAAAAACCTAACTAAAATACTTTCTTATTAGCAAGCTCAGGAGAGCTCACTAAAAGCACCCAGCTCTGTCCGGGCACAGATTCTAACTGAGGTCTGGAGGAGGGGCATAGAGGGAGGAGCCAGTGCACACCAGATGGTACTAAATCTTTCTTTAGAGTGCCCAGACTCCTGCGGAGCCCGCTATTCCCCATGGTCCTTACGGAGTCCCCAGCATCCACTAGGACGTCAGAGAAATTATTATTATGTTTGTAAAGTTAAATCAGTAGAAGTCAATTACATAGACACAGTAAAGATTGGCAGATACCAATACTTCAAAAAGATATTGGAGAAAAAATGCTGCTTGTCCCGAGATCAGATTTATCTGTGTACTACATGGAGAGAATCAAGGCATGTCATGCTATTAATAGGCAAGGCTGTTGGATGTACAAACTGCTTAGCTTGAGGGATATAATGCCAAGGCCAAACACAGCACTAAATGACAGATTGTGTACATAACCATAGACAAAATATCTTGGCCACGCTTATATACTGTGACCACTTTATCTTGTAATAAAAGCAGCCAGTGGGTCTGAGCCCATGTAGGATTCTAGAACCCACTAGCCTTGGCCCCCAGACAGTCAAAAACTCTTTGGGTCAAACACTCAACTCATGGAACAAGCCACAGACCTTGCTGGAAATAAGATTCTTATAACCTAAAATAAATCCTATGGAAAAAGGCCACATTTCAGCAGTCTAGAACTTGGAATATGGTGTCACTTTAATTGGTACATGTTGTTCACACACAAAAAGAGCAGCCATTTTGTGAGACGAACCAGTAATGACCCCATCAACACACTAAGAACTATTGATAGAACCGAGAACAAGCTGGTAGTGATTTGAAAGGCTGAACAATAGTTCAGTCAACTAAATGGCTGCCTCTATGGTGTGTGAAAATGCACACATATTAGACCTGTTTGTAAATATGGACAGACCCAACCATTATCTCTGAAAAAACTAATAAATAAACCTGTTAGACTGTACGCCCAATTCGGCAGGCCTATGTTGTGTGTGTTAGGATTCCCTCAATATATCATGCAGTGAAATGTATCAGTGTTTCATAGTACAGGTTGAGTATCCCATATCCAAATATTCCGAAATACGGAATATTCCGAAATACGGACTTTTTTGAGTGAGAGTGAGAAAACCTTTGTTTTCTGATGGCTCAAAGTACACAAACTTTGTTTAATACACACAGTTATTAAAAATATTGTATTAAATGACCTTCAGGCTGAGTGTATAAGGTGTATATGAAACATTAATGAATTGTGTAAATGTAGATACACTTTGTTCAATGCACAAAGTTACAAAAAATATTGGCTAAAATTACCTTCCGGCTGTGTGTATAAGGTGTATATGTAACATAAATGCATTCTGTGCTTAGACTTGGGTCCCATCACCATGATATCTCATTATGGTATGCAATTATTCCAAAATACGGAAAAATCCGATATCCAAAATACCTCTGGTCCCAAGCATTTTGGATAAGGGATACTCAACCTGTATTACATCTGCCACCTACAAATGTAAAATAACACTTACCTGCCCTTGTCAATGCAATCCACAACCAATGTACTAAGAATGAAGAGGATGAGGAGGGCAATGAACATGTGGTAGATCGTACGGAAGTGATTGACCTCGAACAGCTCGCTGTATAAAACAAATGACCGTTACGGTTTATTTATCAAAGTTACAACCAAACACAGGAAATAAAAAGCAGTTTTGAGCTCTCCCTTACTAAATTAAGTGTCCTAGTTGTCATTAGGTATAATAACATTTACTTATATTGCACCATAATACATTCAGTTGGATTAAACTTGTGAATAGATGCATACAGTAGTTTAGTCAGATATTTAAATAGGTAAGCAGTATAACTAAAAGGTGGCCTGGAACTAGCCGGTGATAGAGGAAGAGCAGTATTAGCACAGCAACAAATGGCTGCCTTCACACTACTATGGCAACACTGCATCTCTATATGGTACAATGCTCATACAGCCAACTTACATACAAGAACATGCACTTACTCTAGAAGAGAGCGTCTCGATACAAAGAGCTTCCCATGCTCAGGCGGTGGTTTCCCGGTCCTGAAAGTAAAAGTTAATATCTTAGGTTATTATTAAGTTGCCACGTATAAACCCAAAAGCCACCCACAGAAAAAAAAAAGAGAAAAAAAAAAAAAAAAAAAAAGAGAGAGACTGACGCTGAACCCAGCTTAACCCAAGCATAGACATAACAAGCTTAAACCTCAAGGGTTATACTATATACAGTGCTAACTTCTATATAAACTCCGCTATCGCTTACCACTTGGCATTTTCTCTGTACCAAGCTATTATGAACATAGCTTTAAGACTGTAGAGATGTCTAGTATCCTAAGAAGGTGATACAATATCATACATGTAATACATTTATATTCTTATGTAATTGTATCAAAGGTGGACATGAACACCAGACTTCAAGTAACTACAGATGTGTCCACATACACCTAGCCTCATAACGCACCAAACAACCCCATTTATCGTACCCTCGACTTTATTACTTAGCAGTGCCAAAACACTAACCTAAGTATATTGAGGCAGATGTATGAAACTGTACCCTAGCATTCGTTATGTGCACTTGGCACTTCACTGCATTATTGCGGTATTTAGAACTCACCCTTCTCCCTAATGCATGATTGGTGCTCCGTCCCCTTAAAGAATTCGTTATGGCCAGGGGTGGCGATGCAGTCACACAGCTCTCTTCGGTGTTCGTTGTGGACTTGCACATGCGCAGTGTGCTCGCTTCCCAGCGTCCACCGTGCCTGTCACCTTGCAAATGCGTGAATCCTCTGTAAGGACTCCGGGGACCAGAGGCATGCGTGGCAGCGCGCATGCCCCTTCTCCCCAGTGCCCAGTGAGCTGTGCTGTGTGACCCGGCGCATGCGCGTAGGCGCCCTAAAGATGCCCTGGGCTATCAGTAAAGTTTTATTTAAAAAAATAAAAAACACATCAAGGCAGCTACAAAGCTGCAGCACCAGCACCGACCTGGCGAAGTGACAGAGGGGGCTTAACGAGCGGTAAGTCATTATGCGGTGACTTTATACCAATTCTTTTCCAAAAGAAAAAAAAAACCTATTATACTATATGTGAACTAAAACGCAAGTTTGAGGAAAAAGTAGCACTATAACAACATAGTAGCAGGAAAAGGTAGCAAAGTTTAGGATAAAGTATACAGCATGGCAATCATACCAGTATTCTGCTACATGACGGAAAATGTACAAAGACACATTTGTAATCCACCCAAGAGAACATTAACAGATTTAGGGGGTTTAGGGATTTGATTGTGGCTTTATAGTAATAATCCTGTTTACCACATCTATAGAATATCGGGCTAATTCAGCATGGATCACATTTGTAAAGCTGCCTGTAGGCAGATGTTCCCCCCAGACTCCCAGGACTCAGGCCGGCCATTGCAGCACTGCTTGCAAGGCCAAGGAAACTGCATCTCACAACACAGTACTTGGCCTCGCCACTCCCGGAAAAAGAGGGCAATGTGCCCATTTCTGGCAACGCAGGCTGCCCCCACCCCTCCACCGAACAATATACTGCTTTTGGCAGGACCCATTCTGTACATGTGCAGAACAGTTTCTTCGCATATGCAGTTTCCAGATTATGGAGAAACTGCGCGGAGGATCGCAGGAGCAATCTATACTGAATAACCCCCGCAGTAATGTTACATTTTCGATTACCTCACTTTGTGACCATCTTTTTCTTCATTTCCTGGGTAGAAGTTGGTGGCTGAGGCAGAGGTTTCAAGAGCAGTGGATTCTTCAATAAAGTTGTTCACAAATTCATTGAAGTGAATGTCTACTTCCTTCATTAATTCACTCTTCAGAAACTAAGGGTGGGAAAAAGAAACACTGAGAGCCGGATTAAGTTAGCGGCGGAAGCCACCAGAAATGCGTGTTAGGTCATGGAAAGGCTGGCGCTGCTCGCAGCCTACGAGGGTATGCGCAGCATCAGTCCTTTCATTAATGGGAAGAAAAATGACCACCACAAGCTGCCATGTAATTGAATCAAGCCCCTAATATACTATGATAATGTAGTATTAATTATATGTCCAAAACTTAAAGTCTAAGGAATACATTGATACAGATTAATGTACATTTCTGTAGGTTATGAAGTAACACACAGATAGGGACGGGTACTTCTCTCGCCCTTGCAGGCATCTGCAAACTTAGGGCCAGCTCATTTAGAAGAGGGGGTCTCTTTTCTCAAATAGTGTGGTCATCAGCATATGATTATTATTACTCCTGATAACTATTTTAGACTGTTACTTCCTCAAAAATTGACAAAACATG